>NW_020291631.1:0-88452 GCF_003184755.1 Aspergillus piperis CBS 112811 | reverse complement strand
TCACACACAGGTTCACACACAGGCTCACACACAGGTTCACACACAGGCTCACACACAGGTTCACACACAGGCTCACACTCAGGCACACCCTTAGGCTCACACTTCCATTCGAATATGCGATGAGGCACAGGCTTAATAGCTTTATAAGATTCGACCAAGCTCATCACGCGGTGTATTCTGTCTTGCTCCATTTCGTATAGTGCCAAGACCTCATCAACAACGAAAGTATCGAAACTTTGACTATTTCCAATCTCATAGTTCTTTATGATTTGTCGCAGCTTTCCATCTGTGTTTCTAAATGCCACAATCAATTGTTCTCGGACAAAGTCCTTAAGCCACATGCGTCCAGAATGATCATCGAGAAGGCTTCCGTAAACACATCTTATGGCACGCAGAATATCTTCTATTGACAATCTCTCGGCAAATCGGGCCATGAAGTGCTGCGCCATGCTTAGTAGCCCCGGGATCTCGTATTGAACGGCAGCCTGATATACATAGACTGCGCGCTCGAACTCCTCTTTATCACGAGTGTTGAGTATTGTGGGGATGTCTTCCGCTGCCTGAGGTATGCTGGGTGGGGTTTTAAGTGTCTCATACTGTCCAGTGTACAAGTAATGAATGAAGGTATGGGCACTTTGCGGCTCAATGCACAGCTGGTGGTGATGATGGCGCTCACTCCCCCAGTATTCATTGTGCATAACCTCCGGTTCGAATTGCAAAGTTTTATATGGTTGGAGGTACTGCTGTGGAATCCTGTAGTAGTTGCCGTCGACCTTGAGGGTGATGATGGGAGTCGTATAAGGACTACATTTCAATGTTAGCAACGGCTCAATAGCACTGAAGGTATGGGTCTAATAGACAATGGAGAGAAGGTACGATAATGGGAAAGGATAGAGGTATGGCCCTTACCATTCAGCTACCTGGGCATACTCTTCGAGCTCTGGAATAACTAGGTCCGTGGGTTGCTCAGGCAAGTCATCCTCAAGAGGGGCAATGACTGTGTTGGATATCCCCTTGTTCTTCTTCTTCTTTTTATCATGACTTTTAGCCATGGTGATCGTCGTGTCGGGAATTTTGTCCACAAGCAACGGTGGTGGTTTCTTAAAGTGTGAGTGGACACCTTTATATCTGGGATCCCAGGCGGTAATAAACAGCGCCAAAATCCAGGTGCTACCGCGGGGATGAATCCAGCCCCTAGACGCAACGGACACGTCATCCTCTATTGCTGCATGCAAGGCTACGATGCTCGAGACATGTTGGTGTGTGTTGGCACGCAAGATAGTTGCGGGGTTCTATACTGCTGGAACGAGGCAGCCTGTAAGAGCGGCACCATGGCATACATATTTGGCTCAAGAGCTATGCATGGAGCTGCGAGATGCCAGCTGATACCATTGCCTACAGTAGCACCCTGTGAGCTATACAACGAAATTGTTGGTGGCGTTGTACTTCCATTTTAGGGCAACTGGAACAGATTCAGCCTTGCGCGCTTTCTGCCGGTGGAGTATTGCATGACAGTGTCTCAAGGGACTCCAGAAAATACTCTTAGAAGCTGAGAGCCTATCGATATGAGCGACTAGGAGATAACCAAGCGCTTAGGTGGAGTACATGAAGCATAGCATCTAGGTGCCACCATGATAGCTGTTGGACGGCTCAGCACTAACCGGAAGGAACCCCGATTATGTTGTCCGATATCTATTGGGTCTGCTAAGGATGCAAGCTCGCTGGAAATATTTCTGGCTGTGGTAGCCAACGTACTGATGCCGTTATGCTACCTTGCCCGGCAAGGTTGCCCGAGGCTGTACACATACCCCGCCGGACACCCCTGCTAGGCGCCTGCGCCAACTTGCATCTGCCTGCTGCGGCGGCAAAGGAATAATATCTTGACGTCCAATCAATTTAACGATTGTGACCAGCGATGTCTAGAATACCGCTTATTCCTTTTTTTTTTACTGTAGACAGCCTTGTTAGGGTCCCCTTTGGGCTCGTCCGGCACAGCCACTTCCCTAGCCACACATAGGCGCTGGAGAGAAGCAATGACGATACTTTGCAGATGGGTGTCCAATATATAGTGAAGCAATAAGCCAGGTTAATTACCATAGGAGTGACCTGCCTGAAAAGCTTCTTCTCTGCAGTCTACGCACTCTTTCAGCTCTAGGCATTCTATTCTTCGGTAGGATCATTAAAAGATACTTCTTTCCTCCCATTACTGCCAGCCCTATCAGATCTGCCCCTATTACATCAGCCCAGTTATGCCAGCAGCTCCAAAATACGAACAACGACAGGTCTTTCTTGCCTGTAGTGCTATATTCAGCGGTGCGAATGCAAGCATACGAAAAACGAAGGCTATCCGCACACGCGTGGAAATGCATGAGAGCTCCTTGAGAAGGCTGATTCCAGGTTACCATCTCACTAGGGTAGTGTCGATTGCCAAGCTTCTTCTAGAGAAGGGCCTTTTCGGTTCGAAGGCCAAGGCTGAAGCTTATTTTCCTGGTCTCTTTGACCCGTGTCCCGTACGGCAGACGCTGAATGCGGTGCTTGAACAGGAAGCGTCTCGCTCAAATGAAGAAGTGCTCGAGGTGGTTTCACAATCGTACGAAGAACACGGGAGTGAAGGGGAAGACGAGCGAGTGGACGCTGTTGCAGTTCCAACCCCTGCACCAGCAGATGTTGATTTCACCCGAGAGGTGAAGGTTGAGCAGGACAATGATTCAGGTATGAAACGTGTAGATGGTGAGATGTCCTTTTCGGTTCATTAATAACGTGGAATTCGCAGATGAAACATTGATCCCAGAGAGACCTACAGCCTCACTTTTCCCATTGTACCTGCCCTATCATGCCCAACATCGGATCTTGACCAATGTGCAGCAAGTCCTAGAGGAGTGCATATTCGACTTTATGAAGAAGTGGCTCCCTAATTATCTTGAAAGGAACGGATGGGACTGTGCTGCAGCTGTTGAACTGACCAAGTGGACGAGACCTCCTTTCCGATGGACGACCGAGATCCCAGAAGATGCTCTTCGTCCAACAGACCTTAAAATTGAGTCGATCCTGTCGAAAGTAGTGAAAGTGCGTCATACTGCTGTACATCGACTTCCGACGACTGCACACGGGGTTTGCGATCTTGTTGGGATCGCTAAGCAGTTGACTGAAACTCTTGGAGATACCCCACGCACTTCACAGCTTGAGAATCTCCATCATGATCTGCAGGATAAGATCCAAATCCTCGAGTTCAACAAGAATGTTCTGGAAGAAAATCTAGCTTGTCAGCTCAGAAACATTGAGGCAGAGCGCGAACTGTTGAGTCGTCGGGAGGAGAGGCTGAGAGCCAAGACAGTCGAGGATGATAGGGAAAATAAGCTTATGATGGGCCATCTGTTAGAAGAGTCAATGGAACAGATATTCAGAGCTGAAGAGGTCCAGTCGGAGACTGAACGAGGCTGGTTGCGTCTGGGTAACAAATGGACATCCTTTAGTGGAGCCGTTTCCGGCTGGGCTCGAGACAGACTGGCTAAAGACGCTTTAGCCCTTCGTCTCGGGATTATTACCATCGCTTGTTTTATTTTGGTCTTTGTGTGGGTGCTGCTGCAGCGCTTCATACATATGACTGGGTTGTTGTAAGACAGGATGAGCGTTGAATGGGTTCGGCATTAAAGAACGCTGTCGTATTCATTGACCTAAATAGATAGTCAGTTAGATCTTTTTGGTAATATTTTAGCCGACGTAACTCCTTAAAATAGCACGGTCCTATTTTGTTCTACCCTAATCGTCACAGATACTACACAGGAGCAATGGGGGTTACCCAGAACATGTCATTAGATCAACTGTTATGAGGTATTCGAAGTATTATAGATAAAGCGAGGGTGTCGGTGAAGAAGCCTACAAGAAAACAATAACAACAACAAGACAAAAAAAAAAAAAAAAAAAAAAAAAAAAAAAAAAAAAAAAAGAAAACAAAGAGAGAGTGAGAGAGGCATTTTGGGACAAGATCAATGACTCGGTTCAAGGAGCGTAGGAATTCTACTCCGTGCGATGATTATAGTAGTGATCGCTTTCCCACCACGGTTGAGTACTAACTTCTCGGAGGTGTGGCTAAGACGCAGGCAGTATATGGCTCGAAGAACCGCCGCACGACACCAAGCTGAAATGGCGTGAGCCTGTAAAGGAGTCGATTCCATTTTGTGGAACCAAAAAAGAGGGATGGGTATAAAACCCACTGGCGTTCACTCACGATTCCTATTGGATAATGCTATAATTTCAGCATGCATATAGCCTCATCGAGTGATGTTGGATTGTTCGTCCTTATGCCAATAGAGTCGGATCAGTGTGTGCCCAGTCAGCCACTGCTGGGAGAGTGTGACCTGTTGTCAGTAGTGCAAGCCTTGATTTACCAACCGAGAGTTGTGGTGTACCATCATCGACAACCCGCTCGACACCTCGCGTGTGGTTCAAGAGGAAGCGTTCGCCCCTATCCTCCCCGTTATGAAGTGGTCTGATGAGGAGGACGTGGTCAAAAAGGCTAATGCACTAGAAAGAGGCTTGGGTGCCTCCGTTTGGAGCAAGGACTTTGAGCGCGCTACCCGTATTGCAGACCAATTGGAGTCTGATGTGGTCTGGGTGAACTCACATTTTGATGCTTCGCCGACAGCGCCGTTTGGTGGGTACAGACAGAGTGGTATCGGTGTTGAATGGGGTCTAACTGGACTATTGGGATACTGTAACTCGCAGACGCAGTGGTTGAAGAAGTGCTTCTAGTGGGTTTATGCGGGGGTCAGCTTTAGACATAGTATGGAGGATGCACATATCTGGATACGCGTGGTCAGGGTTAAGCGCACTTCTACCTGAACTTCCTAAGTATTTTCAGCTATTGTGTTAGTTGTTGGAGCTTTCACGTACTGGGGAAGGTGCTCGGGACATTCTCCACCTTCTCCTTCAGTCTGCAGACCCAGCGCCTCTCCACATGCCTCCTAGGGCACTCTCTGAGCAAAGCAATATACGTCTGATGATTGTAATATATTTGAGAGTAGTTAGAAACCGGACTATAGAAGATGGCAGGAATATGTCAGATACCACTATAGTTGTGGTGAGATCTGCAACCCCTCAATACTCGTCTTTGGCTTCCATGTATTGTTGCCATTTCTGGACGTCGGGCTAGGCATTGGTAACCTCAGCTAAGGGGCGTCCGACTCACTAATCATCGGCGATGGGATCGAGCTATTCTGTGTAGCGGCTGGAAAGCCGGATGGACCAGATGTGCCTCGATCTTTCGCCACTGGTGGCCCATGTATCGTCACTGCTGGCATCTGACATGCGTTACGGAAGTTCCGGGCGGTCTAGTCTGAATTAATTCCTCTAGTCAAGAAGTTCGGCGTCATTCAGACTGCGGACTTCGGGCCGGAGGGGTTCTAAGAGGCATGAGAGGCGGCTGGGAAGCTGAGCGGTTTGGGGTGGGCATGTTGTGGTGAAGCTTTAGCATAAACAAGCAAATCTGTCGTCCATCATTGGGTTTAGGTCTCGTTGAAGGTTGGGATACTCAGGACGAGGCCTATATACCTATATACCTTCTCAACCCAGAAGACGCCCGTAGAGATTAGAATTGAGACCGCCGCGGCATGTGGCCTGTACCAGCTATGTAACAATAATCATTTATTGCCCAATCTGAGCCGTGGAATCAAGAAGGGCCAGATAGGAAGGGATGAGAAGAGTTTCGATTCTGCAGCACTACATTGCTAAACCTCCGGGAAGTTGAAACAAATGCCACTAATAGTATATTTCATCAAGACCACATCAGGCTCGCCTTAAACATGGACAGGACCAAACCATAACGTTACACCGAGCAACCTATCAAGGCGATTGTATCCATACCCTCCGTTCCCGGTATGGGGTAACCGTGAGTAAAATCCTCCAGCGCACAGATAATCGACCCACACCCGCATGTGACATGCGGCCGCACCCGCACCCGCACCTCGTCATTTGCCTCCGTTGCCCTCGAAGACTGGCGCATCTATACCAGTATTCGAGACAAGCATCTGCAGCTGCCTGGTCGAAGTATTATTGTAAGATAAAAGGGCAGAACAACCCGCAGCGTGAGCGAGACACAACGCAGCACTGTCCTTCCCCGGGTTCAAGCAATGAGTAATACTTCGCATGATTTCATCCCCGATCTCACTGGGAAAGTCGCCATCGTAACGGGTGGACACACAGGACTGTATGCCACTTCCCCTAACTCGATTAATTTCTTTCTCGTCCAGCTCTCATTTCTTCAATCTCTGACAGCGGCTTCGGCACCAGCATCGAACTTGCGAAACATGGCGCCCGGGTGTATATTGCCAGTCGGTCAGGCACGAAGTTCAAGGCTGCAGAGCGGGATATCCTTTCTGAGTGCCCAGATGCAGATTTGCGGTTTCTGATGTTGGAATTGGCCGATTTGAATAATGTGCGGGAGGCAGCAAAGATGTTTGCTCAGTGAGTTGTATTAGCGACTTTTGACATGTGTGAATCCTGTTTCTGATAATAGATGGTGTAGGCAGGAGTCATGTCTTCATTTACTTGTGAATAATGCTGGCGTGTGTAGGGTTCTTCTCCTCCTCAGGCATGGCTTACTCGTTCCAGGTTATGTGCGTTCCATACGAGGAGACAACGGAGGGGTTTGAGATGCAGATAGGGGTAGGTACAGCCTTATGTACCAGCTTCGTTGGACCTATAGCTAAGCGCAGTTAGGTGAACTATATCGGCCATTTCCTGTTCACAAAATTGCTGATCCCGATACTCCAGAAGACAGCAGAAATGACCGAAAAGGGAAGCGTGCGTATTGTGAATGTATCTAGCGACGGGCACGCCAAACTCGCACCTAAGGAGGGCATAATATTATCAGACATGAACATGAAGGATAATTTCTCTGTCTGGGCCCGATATGGCCACTCGAAGCTTGCCAACGTTCTGCATTCGAAAGCATTGGCGAAGAGGTATCCAAACATTCTTACATTGTCCTTGCATCCGGGAACGGTAAAGACGTACGTTGCTTTTCCCTGTCCAACCATTCGAAGCACGGATGTGACAATTATTAGGAACCTATCCGCAGGGCCGATCTCGTCAACTCCGCTCTATCGGCTGATAAAGCCTCTTGTTGAGCTGGGTGCGCCTGGTCCACGGAAGGGGGCAGCGAATATTCTTTTCGCCGCCGTGTCGCCGAAGCTACGGCTAGAGTGCGACAATGGAGCATATCTGCTGCCAATTGGAAAGGTGTCTGCGCCTAGTAAAGTGGGATCAGACCCGAAGATGGCGGAGGATCTCTGGGAGTGGACGATGAAGGCCCTTAGAAGTCGAGGGTATGAATAGGCGAATTCATACACCATTTCGTTCACCAGTCGATCCGTAGCAACCGTCTCCCAAAACAGCAAGCTAGTTATCATCTCCAGCAAGACCTTTTAGCAGGCGGAAATACCTCCACCCTTGCCGTATAAGAGTCAGTTCTTCGTCGTCGATGGCTGTCAATATGGTTCCCGCTTTGCTGATGAAAGCAACGCACGTATCTTGGTGCTCCGACGCAGCCGCGCCGGTAAAGGCAGCCCATGTGAACACTTCCGGAGCGTTGCGGATCCAGTATAACGGCTCTATTTGCGACAGGTATTTTAGAAGCTGCCGGACTGCATGGTCTCCAGCCATGTCTGGTGCTCGTTGAGAGTGCGATGATCGTAGAAGCACTTTCCAGAACAATTCGCAGCAGATTTGGCAGCATACATTAAGCGTCTCTGGCGGAGTAAGGGGGAGGCTAGATTCGGGCCTACCAGTCCAAGACTTCGTGGTTGCGAAAGAGAGCGCACGCTCAACTTCAGCAGAAATACTACCGCGTTCGCCGTGGACTATATAATCAAGCCGTGATATGGCTTCGTACACGTCCAATATTGCATCTGCAGTCTCTTTCTCGAAAGACGACTCATCGTTGCTCAAGGTGGCCCTCGACACGACATTCCGAAGGATGGTGTTCGGGCGAACTGATTCAGAGGATAAGCAGTCCCAGACAGGGAGCACGTCATATATGCAGGCGAACGAGAGCATGGCACTAGAAGGATGAGCAACAAATTAATCAGCTCAGGAAGGAATAATGGCCACGTACATCTTGACAATGGCAATCAGGGGTCCTATGTCGGCTCGAAAGGATTGGGGCGTCGCAAGAAGCATCTTCACCAGGCCTTTCTGGTGCGCGACCGCGGAATCTCGGTCAAGTGCAAGCATCTTTGAGTCGTTAGTACTATCTATCTGCATACTGTATCCTATAGGACGTATACCCACGTTGTAATATAGCAAGGGTACTACCGCTCCCAGAGTTCCATAGTCTAGGACTGGCTCTGTTTGTGCTAACCGTTCGTTGATCAAGCGGATAGCCCAGGTGTGGTGGTACAGCGTTCGTGCGCTATGCTGCTGGTCTTGCAGCATGTCAATCGATGCGGATGCACTGAACAGTGTGGCATGGAATAGACAAGGATCGGACATAGCGTGTTGCATCCATTGAGAACGGAGATGGTGTGCCAGACTGTAAGCCACCACTGTATCCGAGGGTAAAGCTATAGAGGTGAGAACTTTCGGGTGGTGAGTAGTTAGTGTATTTAAATGGGGCTCTGCAACATGACCCACAGAATTGTATTAAGTGCAACATATAGGAGCGACACCTCACAGGAGGTTCGAACGCCACTCCTAGTTCTGTCTGTGCCAATGGAGCGGAATCCATCCTTAGTTGGGCTCTATAGGTGCCTGCTTCAGTATCACCAGGGACAACGACCGTGGGCCGCGGGTTCGTCGCTCGGTATGTACAGCTGGATCCTATTCTAAAGATATTCCTTGTCAATACAATTTGGCGGTCCAATTATGCCCCCCTTGCCCCCCCCCCCGGGGCGGCCCGGTAATTCCCAGCAGTCTATACGTACCTCAGACAGCGGGAGCACTTTGGAATGATGCGGTCACATCCACGTTTATGCACCTTACACCGGAAACATGCATCAGGCCAGAGCCTCTCCATGAATGACCCTGATTGGATCGGCTGAGCAACAGGTCCCGGTTGCGAGGCCGTTGGGTATTCGCATGGCTTGTCTAGTCTACAGGATAGGTCAAAGTTAATATCCGTGGTGCATGGAACCTGTTTGGTATTCAGTACTAAGGTGTCAATCGGACGTCAAACGTACTTTCTGCATCGAGAACAGATTGGAAGTCGCTTATCGCACTGTCGCTTGCCTGACTTGCAGGTCAGACAGACCAGCGCAGCTCTGCCCTGTTCTTGTTCGGCTCCATTTTCTCGGTGGGACGACGACATGTTAGCGACTGTGATTTCGGGGACGCTGCTTAGATAAAGTAGTGGAAGTGCCAATTCCGGGCCGGGGGCGGGGGGGGTCGGGGGGCCACAACTCAAAACGTGACCCAGGGTAAAATACGCTTTGGACTAACGCCAAGGCTGTCAGTCACATGATTATGCTCGTGGCTTACTATATTCTCCCTTACCGTCCTTATCCCAATAATTATTTAGGTGCCGTTACAACTGCAGGACTGCGGGTATGTGTAGATTTTATGTCATTCCACCGGCCGTACCGGGAGTGGGTTCGTCTCACCCGCTGATTACCACCTGGCTCCCACCTGAGCCGGTTTTAAGCAGTTCGAGTTTTTAATTCCGACGCACATCACTGTCCCTTACAGATATCGCAAATCTGGCCAACTTAGTATCTCTGCGCAGCTTAATCAGATATTGTCCGGGTGTACTAGGCGTACAGGAGTCAAACTACACCGGAACAGCCATCCCGTCAGCCCCAGCTTCAAGGGCCTTTCGGAACCTCCGCGGTGAAACTCCCGTTTAATCTGCCGTCTCCCACAAAACTCTCTATCCCGCCTCGACCGTACATAAAGGCACATAATGACGGGACACAACCCGCTGAGCCGGGCCAACGGTGCTCGCAGATTATTTTTGAGGCTTGGCTTAAGGGGATTATTTCTACCCGAGCGAATGTGACCTCTAAAGTTGGATGGACATACACGAACCATGTTGAAACACACGATGGAGCCACAGCTACGTTCATTGATGGCACTGCCGCAACGCGTACAGACCGAACTCGCTATCTCGTGGGCTGTGATGGTGGCAGCAGCAGAGTCAGGAAATTTGCCGGAATTATAATGCCTGGAGGTCAGATGTATGGACATTCTCGCCCTGGACCTCTTTCGCTTTACTAATTACTAATGATCTTGCTGCTGCTGAGAAGTCCCGTACGCTTCTACCTGGTTCACTTCCGATCCACAGAGCTAGCTCAGAAACTGCATTTCGGACATTTCTGGCACGCGTTTCCAGTCGCCACCGGGTTTCTCATTGACCAGGACGAGAAGGATACCTTTACAGCACACTATCCCCTCCCTGCTGGTATCACCGAGCCTATGGACCCACGTGAAATCGTCTATAAGATGCTGGGTGGGTGTCTTGGTAAGTGGCAATTCAAGATCGACGAAGTCCTCATGTATAATTTTATATTGATTTAATATTTTTATATTCGCTAGCATATCAGGAAAATAATATTCTATTAAAAAAAGGGTAGATACGCAATAAAATTATATTTTAGATAGAATATTCAATATTAGCAAGACCTCGATATAAGCAATTCGGTGGTGTGTCTCATATAATTGCTTATAACCATGTTTTACTGTATTTCCCCCTCCGCTCCTTAACTCCGGTACTCCGTTGCCATGTGGGCCTTGCAGCCGTCGTTGTGGGCCTTCGCTGGTCCTTGCCGGGGAGGACAGCACCAATTCCGGTGACGTTTACTTCAACCTCCTGTAGCGCTACTACAACATATATGTCGAGTCCACGAGAAACCTGTTAAGTCCTACGATGGCACGACTCTCCAGAACATTCATAGAGACCTACTCACTGGCAAATCTGCTATCCTTTCTTGTTCCGATCTCATTGAGTATGGCTTTTCCCTTCCAGAAAACCCCCTTTAGCCCCTTCCTTGGTCGGAGGAGCGCTGTCTACAGTGTGGCTGGCATGATAGCATGCTCGCAGCCGCTGGCAGCGAGTGCAGGACAGGCCATTCTGGCGAAGGGCGGGAATGCAGCGGTTAGTCCTCCATAATCCCAGGGCGAGCACAACGGCGAATGACAGTCTACCAGGATGCAGCTATAGCAGTAGGTTCGTGTAAGCTACAACCGCTTATCCATTTATGCTCATTGACATTTCCACCGTAAGCGGCTGCTTTAAATGTTACCGAGCCAGGGTCAACCGGTATTGGCGGCGACATGTTCTGTCTCTTCTACGAAAGCAAGACCGGTAAAGTACGCGGACTGAACGGGTCTGGCCGTAGTCCCATGAATCTCACGCTTGATATTGCGCGGAGAAATCTGGAGATTTCACCTGGCCAAAGTGGTAATATTCCGCTTAACAGCGTATTGGCTGTCACGACACCGGGGGCAGCGGCTGGATGGGTAGACACTTTGGGATGGTTTGGTAGCGGGAAGCTTTCACTGGCGGAGGTGTTAGAGCCTGCCGTCTCTCTTGCCGAGGACGGATTTCCAGTTTCTGAGATCTCTGCGAGATTGGTAAGGTGGTTCCTTCCCAGGATTAATACTGCTCTGGTGAAGCTGACGGTTTACAGTGGCAGGAGAACGAGCAGTCACTGCGAGAGGCGTCATCCAATTTCCGCGAACTTCTCAAACCCGACACCAGAGCGAAGGACGGAGTTCGCGCCCCCTTGGCCGGAGAAATTATGACAAACCCAAGCCTTGCACGGACATTCCGTACACTTGCTACGCAGGGAAAGGATGGCTTCTACCGAGGCGCAGTCGCGGATGCTATTGTCAAGGCAGTGGAAGCTCGTGGTGGGTTCCTCTCCCACGCAGACTTGGTCTATCATGTCCATATGGGTACCGCAGAGACCGACCCGGTTCGCGTTCAGTTTAATGGAAATGTCGATGTCTGGGAGCACCCACCGAACGGCCAAGGTCTCGTTGCTCTCATGGCCCTGAAATTGTTGGAGGAGTTAGAACGCACCGAGCAATTAGCTTCCTTCGCGAGCCTCCGCCACAACTCCGCAGACTACATCCATGCACTTATAGAAATCTTCCGCATCGCCTTTGCCGATGGGACGTGGTGGATAGGGGATCCGACCTTCTCTAAAACACCTGAACTCTTGTCCGAAGCCTATATAGCGGAACGAGCCCGGCATTTCAGTCCGACCCAGGCTTCAGATACCATGACGCACGGCAGTCCCGCCTTCAACTCGTGCGATACAGTGTACTTCGCCGTCGTAGACAAAGATGGCAACGCCGCATCCGTGGTAAACAGCAACTATCACGGTTTTGGAACCGGCATTATCCCGCGTGGTTGCGGGTTCACGCTTCAGAGCCGTGGCGCCAATTTTACCTTAGTGCCGGGACACCCTAACGTACTTGCTCCTGGCAAGAGGCCGTATCACACGATTATACCGGCCATAGCTACGAACCCAGACGATGGATCGTTACATACGGTGTTCGGGATTATGGGTGGATTCATGCAACCCCAGGGACATGTGCAATTATTGATCAATATGCTCGTTTTCGGGATGGATGCCCAGAAGGCACTCGATGCCCCAAGGGTCTGTATTGGGCCTATGGGCCATTTTGGGTCGGCGAGCGTGTATGACAGAACGGTTTACATAGAAGAGGGGGTAGATATGTTGGTTGTGGAAGAGCTTAGAAGGCGAGGCCATGTTGTTCGCATGATGCACGGGTGGGATAGAGAGGTTTTTGGTCGAGGACAGGTCATACGGGCTGTTCATGGTGACGGTGGGCAGACGGTTCTTGAAGGTGGAAGTGACTTCAGGGCTGATGGCATGGCCCTGCCGGCGTAGACCTTTCTGTCAGAGCCTAGTACAACACATTGTTGTATGATAGGTGCTCGCTTGTAGTCTCAGATGACGCTATGCATAGAACCCGTGTTCGTTGGGAGTAAACATCCTGCCCAACCGCTTTGGAGTTATATAGTTGCATCCTCTTCTATCCTCCTCAATTGCTTCGATGCTCTTTGGGAAAGCATGTTTAGAGATTGGGTTCTATGGAATGAATGAGAACCTTTGGAAGTCGGATCGGTAACCGCCGTCTGTGGTCCCAGCTGGAGGCTACGCTGTCTGGTCTCTATATAGTGTAGGGAGTACGGAACATTTTAACCAACATTTTAGCGGATGAAATCCAGCCGGCATATATGGAATGGGAATTGATTTCAAAGTGTCGTCCACATGAGACTACCCATGCAACTACCCAGCTGCCTTGCGAGCTGAGCCCGGGATTCTGCCCATCCACTCCACGGAGATAGCACATAGAGTCTCCGGCTGGTGTGAGGCTTTGCATACTCTACGGCTTGAGCACCACATGCTCACCCCAACCGCTCAGCTTACCAGCGGACTCCAACGCCTGTTGGATCTCTTCAAGCCCAAACACCTTCGTCTGAGAGACACCAGACTTGCTGCCAAGAGGAAGCAATCCCGACTCGACCATCTGGATCATCTGCTGCACATGCTGGCGATCGTACATAAACCGCCCCTGGATTCGAATACTCTTGAACATGATCTCGAGGTAAGGGAAGTCGAGATTTCCCGAATTGCCTCCCATAACAACGCATCGACCGAAGGCACGCAATGATCGAATGCCAGATGCTAGGAGCGATGACCCCTGAACTGCTGGTGGCGAAAGATCCAGATACACGTCTGCTCCATCCGGCTTCCCAGTTGCTGTACGGAACAATTCTGTATCAGCGGCGGTATCCCCGGTGATCCGGACCGTTCTTAGTCGATTTGTAACATGAATGCTCTTAAGCTTCTCTAACATGGTCTGGTTCCGCCCACCAGCGATCACCGTCGCGCCCATTGCCAGGGCAATGTTCACAGCGGCGCCGCCGTACCGCCCTGTTGCGGGAGCCACGATCACTACCTCGCCAGGCTTCAAGCCGACCTCCGAAAGACCGCCAAACGGAACAAGGCACACTGGCAAGAGACAGAGATCATTAATGCTGTATCCTAGTGGCCCAAGAAGAAGCGCTTCATCCAGGCGGTACAGATTCTCTAACGGGAATCGCGCGTACTCAGCGTACGTCGCGTTACGCCAGACGCCGTCCATGAGTTTCTGTGCTGCGGGATATCCGCCGCCATGGACACCATAGAGGATAGAGACGGCCGGGTTATCTCGGGCGCGAATGGTGATGTCGCAGAAGACGAGCTGGCCAGGTGTTAGGTCCACGGCATCCGGTCCAACTTCGTGTATTCGGCCAATGGCGGTGTTCCCCGGTGTCATGGGCACGGAGAGCGGGTAAGGACGCTTGTTGCTAATCACGTCTCCCATGTAGGGTACGATATCGGCAGCGAGGATGCGAACAATCGCGTCACCGGTTGATGAGATGGGCCGGGGGACAGTTTCAAGGATGAGTGGCTGGTCCCGGGCGTGGAGCACCAGGGCTTTGTGAGTCGACATTCTGACCGGAAGTGTTGGCATTCGTTCTATGATTTCTTACTGTCGTCCGGTCCAATTCACTGAATGAACTAGACTGACCTGCGTCACCAACACTTTATAACACGCGAGGATGTTTAAACCGCGGATCAAGTTCCCAACTAGGTCCATGTTTAACTCCGGGAAAAGGTTATCTCCGTACAACGGGGCCATTATCCTTCTAGTGGCGGTGATAACGGTTGCGTGCGGCCGCAGGTTGACCGGTAATAAAGAAAATGGGAGATGCACGGGACAGCAACCAAGGAGAGGTGGGGAAGGGGACGGGGACAGTGTGGCAAAAACAAGTGGTCTCATAAGTGAATGTAGTCTAATTCACTTACGGCCCGTGGCACAGGGGAGACCTCCTGCGATCTAACCCCAATCAGACGGGTCATTGTAGACTTGGCTCGGACTAGGGTTGCCACGGACTCTCTGACGTACTGTGCCTTTTCCGCACCCGCACCCGCACCCGCACCCGCACCCCCTACATCAGGCACCTCTGCTGGAAGTCGGCCAGTGTCTCCAGTGAAAACGAATTTCGCCTCTCGTGACGAACAGCTGCTTCACCTTTGTTACCCCAATGGTTAGAAATCGAACCAGCCCATAAAATAGTCCCATCACACAATACGGGCCCCATTGGACACCCATTTCTTCTCCACACCAGGCGCGACTCTAGAGTATTGAACCCAGCTTACATTTGGACAAAGTTGACCTCGATCGTGTTCTGCAGAAACAGACGGTAACATTGCTGCTGTCAGCTGCTGTCAGCCGCGGCTGAAGTGGGATGCATCATACGGGTCATCTTTTGATTTCTTTAGGTGACGCAAATTTATACATGGCGCAGTCAGCAAACTGCAAATCTATATGTGTTGTTTCCTGACTAGCGCATGTGTCGTCGCGGAAGACATGTACTGGAGTGAATGAGGTTGGGCTTGAGCTGAGTACGTCTGTTGGCTGTTCCAGAATCCGTCCAACGAAGTACGCTTGTGATAAAAATAAAAGGGGGTAGGGAGGAAGGGTGAGGGGGTTCGCCGAATTCATCATTTACCAAATCCATTCAAATGCTAGCTACATACTACCTTCGGGATATAATCATGATCAACGTTCCCACCACATAGAAGGATGACACTGGTTTGGCCGGTCAATTTCTCAGCGACTTTATTGAATCCTGCAAGAGCAAGCGCCGCAGAGCCCTCGACGATAATGTTCTCCTGAGCAGCAAGAGCCTTCACGGATCTCAGGATCTCTGCTTCGTTGCACTCAATAACGTAGTCCACGACCGCGTTTGCGAGAGGAAGCGTTATCGTGTTTTGGTCAATACCGCCGGCCACAGCCTCGGCCAGGGTAGGGAAATGATCCGTTTCAACGACATGACCAGCCATTAGAGAGGCTGCCAACGCTTTGGAATTGCTGGCGGAGACTCCATATATCTTCGTCTTGGGGGAGAAAGATTTGAGAACAGATCCGACACCGCTGAGAAGCCCACCACCGCCCATGGAAATGAAGATGTTATCTATTTCGTCCAGCTGCTCAAGGATTTCAAGTCCGATTGTTCCTTGTCCGGCAATCACTTCAGCGTCGTTGTACGGCGAGATATAAGTGTAGGAACCCGACGAAGCAAGCTGCTGCGCGTGCCGTTCAGCCAGACCGGTCTCCGCACCATGCAGGATCACGTCGACACCGAACGACTTAATATTTTCCAACTTTGTCTGCACCACTGTCTCGGGAAGGACGACGGTAAGGTTCTTTGCGAGCACTCTGGCGGCAAAACTGGCACCGATGCCGTGGTTACCTGACGATGCTGTGATCAGAGGCCCCTGTGCTGATGGGGACGACAGTTTAGAAAGTGCCCCTCGTATTTTGAAAGACCCGGTTAGTTGAAAATTTTCTGCTTTAAACAGAACCTTTGCGTCCTGATCATGACCGATTCGTCTGGCTGGTATTAGAGGGGTTTTGTAGATGTGATGGCGAATGCGTCTCCTGGCTTGAATGGCGTTGGCCGCAATCTCCTGAAGTGAAATTTGCATGATGGATGATGTCCAGATTGGATTAGGTGAAGATGATGTCGGGTTGTTTGAGGGACGGCCAAGGGATGCCATTAGTTGATAAAATACTCCACCGCTGTGAGTCACCCCTTCCTGGTCCCTGTCTGCGGTGCCAAGGACTTAGCTTTATCAATGGGAGGTGACATTTTATATAATTTAATTCCTCAGTGCATTAGGATATTTAAGTCTAGTACATCCCTGATATCCACGACATCCCCGGATAGGACAGTTGAAATCTGGCGGTGGCGCTCGTACGCGGGGTCCAACTACAGAAAGCGGTAAATCTACAGGTAGAGCATAGGCACGTGAAGTTGCACGGACTGCGGGCTGTCTTCGTAGAGCCCGTATGGTAGCCCGCAGAATGTGTGTGTGGATCGCGGTGTGTTTGCAGTGCGGAAAGGGGCCTGCAGACCCGTGCAGGTTGTTTTGTTGTCCCCTGGGTTGTACTCAACCTGCACCGAGCGCTCCCTAGCAATAGATATAGAAGACGCCTTTCTTGTATTGTTTCTAAGGTTTCTGCTTGAGATCCTTGTAGCTTCCGAGTATTTGATTCCTACTTTTAGGGAAGTGACTGTATAGCTGGTCTCCTCTACAGAGAGATTATATCTACCACTCTCAATTTCTAGTTGTGACTTGGTATAGCGGCCATTTTTGAGCCGGATGTAGGATTCTGCATACCGCACCTTTCAATTCCAGAGACATGTCTATCCAGAGCATCTCGGATTGTAGTCATCGTACCCTCTCAACATAATCTAGGATCACTGAGTAGCGGCCTTGATGGCAACTGCCACATGGTCTGGCGCTGTATAAAAAGGACTGTGAGATGCATCCACACGGTGAGTTTGAATCTGGATCCCTTTAGCAACCTCCTCCACCATCGTTTTCTGCACTGAGAGTGGGATGGCCTCGTCCCTCAAACAATAGAGGTACGTGGACGGAACATGCTTCCAAGCCGCGAAGGTAATGTTGCTATGAAAAGTCTGGTAACTATGCGGTTTTAGTGCTTCGACAGCCCTTTTTGCATCAACTTCATTCATGTCGTTGTAGAATGTTTCTCTGGGGGTAGCCGGTGTCACAAGCAATCCATCGTCCGAGACTTGGAACCAAGGGAGATCATCGCCGCCAAAAGAACTAATCAATGATTTCCCCTCCGGAACGATAAACGAACAGCAAAAGAAGAGATGAACGACACCCCCTGGTTGACCCTGGCGCTGTCGAGATGCCCAGTCTAAGCCACGAATTGCCTCGCAGCCCGGAAGCCCACCGTACGAGTGCATCACGACCACCACTCGTTGGCCAGCTTTGACAGCACTCTCGATCTGTTCCCTGATCTGAAGGACATCTTCCAAGAAATCGGAATGTGGCTTGTTAGGACCAACAGAGGGCAAGTGAACGACGTCTGTGTTGTAACCGTCGGCTTCCAGCCGTTGAGTCACTTTGTCGAAACAATGAGGGTTGTGCCACGCACCAGGGATGAAGATAATTGTTGTTGATACAGCCATGAAGAGAGTTTGCTATAGCGTCTTGTTGTAGCTGAGGAAAAAGCGAGGTGATGACAGAATGAGGCAACCTGCGTCCAAACCTGGCTCCATACAACCTTTTATGTACGTTTGGTGAAGCTAGAGGCCATGCGGTCTCAGTCGTATGGGCCCGCCCAATGGTACCGGTAACTTGTAACTTGCTGGCGGAAATAAACCTTGAGGTCTTGTCCATGGAAGGCATGAGGCTGACTAGAAATTGTTGAGCACCCCTCGCCGCTTAACAGACGTGAAACTACGCCCCACTCCGCACGTACAGCCGCACCTATGCACCTCGGCGGAGCTGATGTCAACGAATCATTACTGACGCCGCATGTAGTTGTGTAGTCTACGGGCAACGGGTTCCGTCGGAACGCCATAATATACGAGCCTCATCCATGTTCATGTTCCGACAACAAGAAGTGGAACAGCCCAAGACAATGGCAGATATAGTAGTTTCATCATACGTAGCAAATAGCGTGAACCCGTCATGTTCGCATGTCGATTAGTGTCGCATCCTGTCGTATCAACAATCGCCCGCCGATACCGCTTATGAGAACAGAATCAGAACTGACTACTGCTTTCAAATCGGTGATGTTCTACTCCTCAATTTATAATCATCGGTCACCTTCAGCTATCGGATTCAATTTGATTTCAAATCTCTGAGAAGTCCCGCGGGGTACGATGAACAATCATCTTTTCTCGATGGCAATCCGGATGCCCAGATACCTCCCGGGCCGGATTTCTCCTATACACTGCCACAGAGTTTAAATAGACCGATGTCTCCTGAAAACATAACCACTTGATCTATAGTAAAACTTTCCGGTTCATTACGACAGACCAAACTATTTCTATTCGCCCAATATATTCTCGGCTTCATGAACAACAATGGCGCCGTTGCTACCGTACGATATGGGCACGATTGTGGAGGTATCGGTTATCCACGCGGGACGAACGACAGTACCCACAGCCTACGTGGTTGACAGGCCAATTGCTGGGCATAATGTGCTTGACATGCCTTGCTACAGCTTCTTAATCGAGAACAGAAGGCTGAATAAAAAGGTTCTCTTTGACCTTGGGATAAGAAAAAATTGGAAGGAAAAGCTGCCGCCGTCTAGTGAGCAAGATCCCCATCTATAGTGTGTACCGGGCTATTCACCCGTGCAGCAAATGTTAGTCCACTATATATGCTAATGGTGATCGAACAAAAAGTCCTTCACCAAATCCAGTCTGCTAAGGCACTAGTGGACATTGAGCAAGACGTCGCCGATCAACTTCGCAACGCGAATGTCCCCCTGGAATCGATCAACGCTATTATTTGGTCACACCACCATATGGACCATACAGGAGATCCATCTCTTTTTCCCCCATCCACGGATTTAATCGTTGGACCCGGCTTCAACCGCAATAAAAGGACGTTCCCGGGTTATCCTACCAATGCCGATGCTCTGGTGACTGACGACGCCTTCTCGGGCCGTAGCTTGGTCGTGCTGGACTTCTGGAACGCCATGACCATTGGTGGCTTTTTGGCCATCGACTTCTTCCAAGATGGAAGCCTGTATCTGCTCAAATCAACCGGACATAGTGAGTATCGCTATGTTGGCGCAACTTGATGCTTCTTGCTGGGTGGTAAGTTACTGATACTTTTAAAAAAACATAGCGCACAACCACATCAGTGCTCTCGCCCGGACGTCGAAGGACCGATTCATCTTCCTGGGGGGCGATATCGCTCATCATCCCGGGGAGTACCGTCCAACCAAACACCTCCCGCTTCCGACCGAAATCAGGCCATCGCCACTCGGTGAGGAAATCTCCTCGCCCTCCGTATGTCCCGGCTCCATTTCCGAAGCAGTTTCCTCTGCAAATATAAGAGGCTTAGATGCCAAAGTCACTCCCTTCTACCAGTTGAACGCTGCAATGAACGAGGATCTCAAAGATGCTGAGATCGCTCTAGAAAAGCTGCTGCGCTTCGATGGCTCATCCAAGGTTATGGTTATCATTTCGCATGATGCAAGTCTCCTGGATGTCCTTCCTTTCTTCCCAAGGAGCATTAATGAGTGGGACGTCAAGGGATACAAGGCAGAGGGGACTTGGAGATTCTTGAGGGATTTTGCTAGGGCTGCTGGTGGAACAACAGACGAAAGTGTATAGTCATTGGGTGTGAACCCGGAATTACTAGTCCGCTTCGGTCCGCAATTGTTAAGTTTTCACAATGATTTATGTCTGCATGAAGGAGATATTAGTTCGTATCAGGGGCTCTGCAGAAAGCCGGATGCGTGGACGCCGTGTTCTTTGCATTCAATTTGGCTGTCTCGCCTTTCTTGGTCTCCGTCACCTGCCCATTCCACAACACATAATATGAAGGGCGTGTTTCCCGGGCGTTGTTTAGTATTTCTCCAGGACCAACAGGGCCAGCCCGCTGGGACTTGCTCTTCTTGAAAAATCAGAATTGTTTGGTTATTATTGCCTTTTCAAAAGATTCAGCAATGGTAAGATGCTTGGCCGGTACTCGTCTTTCCCTGTAACTCGCCCATCTCCAGTGCTCCTACAGAATTATACAAACACAACAGCCGACCCCGAATACTACCAATTGCTTTCCTCTGTGCTCGCGTCTGCTAGGAATACCATATTCCCCAGCCAATGTACCTTCGACATGGCAGGTCTGGACGACTCCTCAATCACATCGGTTGCATTCTCCGAGACCATTCGTCTGCGGGCCTCTGACCAGTTTGAACGGGACTTCAAGGCCGGTGCAGCCGGAGAACTATTCGTAAGCCATCTTACCTATACCCTTACCACTAAGAATATATATTGATCGCAGCAGGTATTCGAACTCCTCTCACGACTAGATCCACCCCTACCTACCTTCACCCGCGACAACTGGCAAATCGTGATCCCCAAATTCGTCACAATTCTTCCGAGTATTCCGACATGACAGCATGGCATGGTCGTGAGACAGCAGACATTACCTACGATGATCAGGACGGAGTTCTCACCTCCCTCTTCATAGACAAAGGATACCTACGGGATGATGTGTGGAGGGGAAAGACACCTCGGTTCTACATAGAAGTCAAATCTTCTACTGCGGACAACCGTACGCCTTTCTTCATGAGCAAGCACCAGTACCGACGGGTAAGAGAAGTCACATATCTGTTGCAATCATATTACTAACCTATAGTAGATGCAAGAGATGTCCAATGGCGAGATACGGTCTGATAACATGGACATGGTGTATGTGATCTTCCGAGTGTATATTCTAGGACAGCAGTGCATGAGAATGAAGGTTTATGTGGATCCAGAAATGATGCGCGTGAGAGAGGAGTTACTATTTACTGCCGAGGGGTGGTCGGTTGTTCCCGCTTGATGATTTGTTTCCGGAGTGCCATTTGGATTCTGATGATCTTCATGAGGAAGTCTGTTGTATTGGGTCTACGACCCAGAAGTAGAGCCTGTATGTTTAGTATCGAGGTACCTTTCGTTCTTCCGAGTTATATATTACAACTTCTAAGTATGCCCTCCCTTCCGAATATAGCTTTGCATTTGTTTAGTAAAGATGACAAGGAGCTGTGACCGCGCTTTGTGTGTTCATCAATATTGAGATATTGCCAATCATCAAACCAGCCAATCTGATAAAGAGCTCTTCACCTCTTTATCCATCAACACCCCAACCACCTTCTTGACCGACTCCCTCGCCAGCATGGCTTCCTGCCAGCGTGTGAAATGAGGAAACTCCTCGGGACGCCACGCCTGATCGCCTTCACGACCAGCCATGAAAAACGCAATTTGCATATTCCACATGACAAACGCCAGGTCTGCGTACGTGCACTTGTCGCCCACGAGCCAATCGCGCTCCTTCAAAACAGAGTCCAAAACACCCGCTACACGCTTAACCTCGGCACCGTAGCGCACCTTGGCGCTTTCCGGGGATTCACCATAGATCTTCTCGTGGAAGATATTGAACCTTTTGATAAGGACATGAAATGTGTCAGAGGGTCGAACGTTGGTGGGCGCAAAAGGCTGGGTGGCATAATTTAACTTACCATGCGGATTGTCCAAAGTACGGGCCCTGTCCCGAGGCCTGGAAGTAAGACCATTGGATCAGTTGATATTGTTCCGGGAATGTATCGTAGGATATTTTGTGGTCTTTGTCGTAGGTGTCGATGAGGTACTGAACAATGGCACCTGATTCCCAGAGAGTAAGACCGGTGTTGGGATCAATGATAGCTATGAATCGAGTCTCATCAGGACCTGCAGTAATAATGGCGTGTTGTGGAGGAACGGATCTATTCTACATACCGGGAACTCGGCCGTTAGGGTTCACGTCGGTGAAGGGCTTGGTCTTCAGTCCGTCAAGTTCGACCCATGAGGACTCGTAAGGAAGGTTAAGCTCCTCGAGGATGATGAGGACCTTGGAGGGGTTGGGTACTTGGTCTGAATTTTGTTTTTCCGCTTCTTAGCATTGCTTTCTTTGACGTAGTGGGCATACCACTCAAGGGTGAGATAGAGAGACGGAACGTACTTCGCCAGAAAAGCTTGATGGGCTGCAAGGACGTCATGTTGGAATTGCTCGGTTCTATTTCTTGTTTTCCTTTCGGAAACTGAGAATTAACGGCGCTTGGGATTGACAGTGAGGACAATACCAGCGAGGGCGTCGCGAGGAACAAGGGCTATTATGTGTAAAAGGCCAGGCTGGACTGGTCACCGAAAAATCCGAGTTTACCGCGTGGTGGAGCGGATGTTTACACTAACGCATCAGAAGCACTTTAGCTTGAGATAGAGGGGTTACTTCGCCTCATTTCTTTGTTCCGACAGCATGTATGGGAGGATCGGTCCAGGAATTTCCCGCCCAACGCACCGATAGACCAGCGGACCGAGATCCTTAGCAGATCCGGAAATACTACACGCAAAAGTCACAGACAGGAATTAGGTGATCCCAGGTGCGGAGGAAGGACAGTATCTAGTTTGCTTTGTCTCGATCAATCTAGAGCGAGGTACCCCTGGCACCATAGAGCTGCAACTAGCCTGATCAGGCAGGTATACTACATGAACTGTTATTTCAGGTGCGGAGTAGGATGCTATCTACTAACGAGCCTGTCATGTCTGGGCCGCTTTTAATTAGCTACCAGTCGCAGGCCCGTGCGGCAAATAGAACCACTATGCTTTCTGCTTGGGCGGTCAGAACGAGAACCACATAGGGTATGTGGGTCCCTCGGTTCTGGGGCGCTGGTTGTTCTGAACTTACTATGGCATGCCCTGTGTGAAATACGGCGTAGTTAAGGGACATGCCTAGTGCTTATTGTGGGGGCCACATCACTTTCTTGTTTCCATACAACCCCCGCATCTTAATTTAGTGTCAGCGAACTAACATGCTTAGCCCTCATGCTAGTTTAGAACGTAAACTCCGCCTCTCGCTAATCATGTTGCGATCGTTACCGATTATGCCCGGTGTACAGAGAGGCTGCCTCACCCCGTGCTTTTCCACTTCCTCGCCGGGTGTATGTGCCAACCCATTTTGTTCTCAGTATCTCCCAGTCCAACACCACTCTCCTCCTTCACCCCAAGGCAATGGCTCTTTTCATCATTGCGGCCATCCTGCTCATCCTCGTAAGTACCCATCTCCGATTCCCGGGAATTCTGCGAGTCAAACTGACCCGTAAGTCAGTATCTCACCACCCTCATCATTTATAACCTCTTTCTCCATCCTCTTGCCCGCTACCCCGGCCCTACCCTCTGGCGTGCATTCCGTTTCCCCTTCATTCTCACCAATATCAGCGGCCAACTTCCTCATCGTATACATGACTTCCACACCCAATATGGTGACATTGTCCGTGTTGCACCTGATGAACTCTCGTTCATAGACCCGCGCGCCTGGCGGGACATCTACACGTCAGACCGTGAATTTGTCCGCCCGCATCAATACAAAGACCAGCCTCCCGGCAAGACAGCACCGAATCTAATTGCCTGCTCGGAGGCTGAACATGCCCGTCTTCGCAAGAACCTGGCACCAGGTTTTTCGGAGAAATTTACTGTACTTCAGGAACCGATTATACAAAAATATATCGATGCGCTTTTTGCTAAGCTGGACGCAAAGGTTGCGAGCAGTGGAGGTGACGGTGCCACCCAAAGTGCTGACTTAGACCTTGTAGGATGGATCAATTACCTCGCCTTTGACGTGATAGGTGATCTCACCTGGGGTAGCTCGTTCGGGTGCCTCGAGGGTCTGCGGTACCATCCCTGGGTGCAGACAGTTAGCCAGTTCAAAGCTGCCATCGTTGTTGGCTCGATGAAATTCTATCCTCTGCTTTATCGTTTCATGATGGCCATCACCCCAGCGGATGCCCTGAAGCCAGTTATGGAGATGTGGAAGGTCACGGATGAAAAGGTGGCGGAGCGGGTAGCCACCGCTACTCCTAGTACTGCCACGCGACCGGACTTCGTGGGAATAATGATGGCATCGGGCGCCATGACGCAGGAGGAGATGGAAGTGAATTCCATGCTGATCATTGCAGCTGGGAGTGAGTCAATTACGACCATTATCACGGGAGTCATCAATTATCTTCTGCGGGACCAGAGCACCCTCCGTGAATTGGTAGACCAGCTCCATGACACCTTCCCTACGGAAAAGGATATTACAGCCACCCGGCTAAAATCTCTCTCATATCTCGACGCAGTTTTGATGGAGGGTATGCGCCTATGCCCAACAATTCCAGACGCCATGCGAAGACAGGTCCCGCGGGGTGGAGCCAGGGTGGCCGGGCAATTTGTACCAGAAGGGATGATTGTCTCAATCCCTCCGTTTGCTAGTTACCGCGCACCCCGCAATTTCACTGGGCCGGGTGAGTTTGCCCCGAAACGGTGGCTAGGAGAAGATATGAGCAAGCAGAAGGAAGCTTTCAATCCATTTTCACTCGGGTCGCATAATTGCCCTGGCCAGAACTTGGCTTGGATGGAGCTACGGCTCATTCTGGCACGGCTGTTGTGGAGGTATGATCTAGCGGGGGTGGATGTGCCGGCCTGGGAGAAGCAAGGGATCTGGTGGTTTTGGGATAAGAAACCTCTTATCGTGAGGGTTAAAAGGGCTCAATAGGATTGTTGATGTGATGGATAAGATTGCCCCTCGTGGATCCACCCCCGAGGGTAAGATCACTGGCTAAGATTCGATCATATCAGATCCGTTTCTTATCCGCTACGTCGCCGGGTCCATGCTGCAAACACGTTTTATCATGCAACTCAATCAGACCTGGTTACATCTGACCAAAGCCAGGAACACGCAGCCCCAGGGCCATGGAGACAGACACGGGAGATGCTAGATAGAAGAAAATGAATTTCTCCTTAAGTCAGCAGGGAAGAACACACGCCTTAGAAGAATCAAATATATTGGAAGCAAGAGTATGGGCAAATAACGGAGAGGGAGTAGTAAAATCATAGATAGCCGGCTAGCCAGGTGACTGGTCAAATGCGATACTCATATGCAAGATCAGTCTTACTTTTAGTTTTATATCGCTTTGCTATCTTGTTAATTTATTGTGTTTAGCTACGGCAACTACTTTTGCTACATCGTACCTTGCGTTGTTTCTACGTACTCCACTGGCGAGATTGGAGAAATTTGACAGCATTACGGGCAGTGCTCTTTTCTTCAAGCAGTTAAGCACCCCCACAAAATTCCGTCATACCACCTCATATCGTGATATTACTTGACAAGTAATGACAACATCATCACGGGTCCATGGTAACTACTTCCGCCGACGCATTCACCGGTCATTTGCAAACTCTTCCACCAATAGATGCTCAGGAATCTTCGAGATGTTGGAAGAATCGCCAAAATCCACTTTGCTCCTCTGGCCAATAGCGGCGCGGCGCCCTAATGTGTGGGACGCGACTTGTGGAAGTGAGGAAGGATGGGGTAATCGAAAGTGAAGGGAGGATACGGTGGATGATACGTCAAGTGTTCATCATCTAACTAAATATACTCTCGGCTGTAGAACATATATAGTATTATAGCATCAGGGGTCTTATATTGTTACACATCTTTCAGTCCTAGTCAGAAACTTGTCCAACAGTAGTTTCGGTACATTCATACAGCATAGAGCTGTTATACCTCGTGAATAAGAACTATTGAGGACTTAACCCAGCTTACGCATAGTGATGACCTCCAATGTTCTGTAAATAAGGCTTAACATATTTCTATCAGGAGTGAATGCTGACAGACGCATGAAAATACTATCGTGAATATTCTTATTTTGAATTTGGTCAAGTTCCCTCTACCTTAGGAGCCTAACAGGCAACGTTACTTGTTACGGTCCTCCAAGGGGTGATTCATGAATATATAATGAAAGTATATAAGAGAAAAGAAAGATTGTTTTGAGATATAAACTAGATAAGAGAGAAGTAAAAATGTACATGATACTCCCTGCCAGTAGAAGGCTGAGGTCGATCTAAAAGTGATTTCGTAAGACTTCGCTGATAGGAGTTAGGAGAAATTGGACTGATGCATACCAGGGGTAAGAAGTCGCGAGGCTCAACTGGGCGTAAGTGTAAAGTTAGTTGGTGCTGATTGGCTGCTTCGTCAATCACCTTCCGCCCAGACGAAAAATGTGCCCTAAATGTCTGGACATATCTAGAAATAGACTTATAAAAGTTCAATGGCAAATAGAATAGAAAAGCGCATCACGACTTGATATCCCTGTGTATTCTCTCGCTTTTGCTTCTTATCATTGTCCAGCGGCAAGATCTCTCCCACGATGCCAACAAAGCCACACTAAGACTCATAGTTCTGTCTATGATGCGGCTAAGCAGGGATGTACGGTAGGAACCGGCGACGTTCAAGCGTCGCAGGAATCGCGCCGGTCCAGCACTCTTCCGACCCCGATCACGAGCCCGAAGTAGCCTCCTGTGAGCTATCAATTTGACTCATTCTTCGACTATAAGAAGCCTCTACTCCTCTTGTTTAAAAATCAGCAGTTATATCCCCAAACATGGCTGCATCCTCCATAGATGAGACCGGCATAACTACCAACTCAGGACAGGATGCTAATATTGCTGCCCAAGGCCAGCATGCGGCCAGCACTGAGGTCAACAATGGGGTGCCAGAGACAAACCCGAATGCGATGCACGGTTTCAAGCTCTTTGCCATTTTTGTAGGCATATGCTTTGGCGCGTTTCTGATGTCTCTGGACATCTTCGTCATCGCCACTGTACTATTCCTACTCCCCTCATTTGTCTATCGGTATATCTAAACATGTTTAGGCCATCCCATCTATCACAGCTGACTTTAACGATACCGCGCAATTAGCTTGGTATCCAGCTGCATACTCGCTCACAACATGCGCATTGACTCCGTTAGCAGGAAAGCTCAGCTCAATGTTCCCGCTTCGCTGGATCTATGTATCATTTTTCTCCATTTTCCTAATCGGCAGCCTAGTGTGCGGCTTTGCACCAAATAGCAACACCTTTATCGCGGGTCGCGCTATTGCCGGTATCGGGGCATCCGGGGTTGCGAGTGGCGGCTTCGTTATTGTCCTCACTGTATCTCCCGAAAAATCTAAACCAGTGCTGCTCGGCATATGCAGCAGTTGCTTCGCCATGGGCCTTATTCTAGCACCCGTCATTGGCGGTGCATTTACGCAGTATGCTACTTGGCGGTGGTGCTTTTGGGTTAATCTTCCCCCTGGTGCTCTAACGCTGCTCACCATGCTGTGCTTTTTCAGACCCCCATCCATACAACGGGATCGGACGGCCGCCCAACGGTTTATCGATTTGGATCTCATTGGTTGTGCCATCTTCATTCCATCTATTTTCATGTTACTGCTCGCTATGATGTGGGGTGGTACGAAAGAGTCATGGGACTCAGCGACAACTATCGGACTCTTTGTGGGCTCTGGTGTCATGCTTATGATCTTTGTTTCCTGGGAAGGCTACAAGGGTGAGGACGCAATGATACCGGGAAATATCGTCGCCAGAAGGACGATCACCTTCAGTGTCTTGTTCTCCTTCTTCCACTTTGGCTCTGTTGGTATCCTGAACTACTATCTCCCCGAGTGGTTCCAGGTAGTGGAAGGCGCCAGTCCGTTGCAAAGTGGTACGCGAACATTGGCTTCGGTGCTGGCTCAAATAGTCGGAACTCTGTCTGCTGGCTTCTTTGGTGCGTTCAACATACTCAAACCCCACTTATTCTCCGTATCAAGCTAGAGCACACTCTGACATAGCATTGACAGCACGCAAAATCCACTACTACAACCCCTGGCTTTATATCGGCCCCCTCTTCATGTGCACCGCCGCGGCGCTATATACGCACTTCTCAACCTTCCACACCCCATCCAGCCACTGGATCGGGTTCCAAGTCATCCAGGGTCTCGGGGTCGGTATGGCACAGCAAATGCCATCGCTTATTATCCAGCACTCTGTGCGCGACAAACCAGAGCTTATGCCTGCCGCGATTTCATTGAATCTCTTCTTCCAGTACTTAGGGGCTACTATTACACAATCACTTGGTGGTATTGTGTTTCGCTCGATTCTACTTCCCGAACTAGCAGACCATGCTGGTTTGAATGCGGATCAGATTGCGCTGGTGTCTGCTGCTGGGATGGCGGATGTGCGTGATACAGTCAAGCAGTATTTTCCAGATCTGCTGGACTTGGTTCTGGAGGCTTATAATCAGGCTATTACTTCGACTCTCGTGAGTGTTGCTTTTTGTTTCACTGGTACTGATGTTATTTGGAACTAATCAGATGAGATTATAGTATGTCGCTGTTGGGACTACAGCTGCGGCGTTTTGCTTGGCTTTTGGGGTGAAGTGGGAGAGGATTACCGAGAAAGCGACAACTGGACCAGAGGAAGCCGTAGCTGAAGAAAAGTAGATGTTTCCCTCATTGTGGGCGAATTTCTAGTGATTTCCTTTTCTGACCAATTCTGTGTATGATAAAGACAATAAAATTCTCATCTCATCTTCGCTTACCGCTTGTCCACAGGTACAACTGACCACTACCTATCAAACTTCAAGATCACACAGGCCCTCCAACTGCTGCCAGGTATGTCTCGCATGTCGAAATACAGCTTTTTACTAACATTGATAACTAGTTGTAGGCGAAATTTGCTCGAGAAGTTGAATTTCTGGGCAACAATCAGAATACCTGCTCAACTATGCTAGAGCAAAAACACAAGAAAGCATGAGGCTGCCTTACCTCTCAGTCCCGTTACGCGCGCCGGTGTGCCGACGGAACATAATGTGGACTGATGCACACAAAAGCGGAGTATGGTCGAGCAATCACCGGCTAGGAGAACTCATTGAACTAGATAATCAAACGGGCATCTCCCGAAGGATTTTTGTTGTGTACAGATCCACAGTGGATCAGAGGATGGATTCAATTTTCTGACTGGCCGATCGGGCGAATTGTTAGAGGCTAATTTAGTGGTGCGAAGGATTGTCTAGGCAGTGACTAAATGAGGCAGTTTACGGCGAACGGACCGTCCAAATGTGCTATGTAAGATTAGGCTTGAATGTCTAGAACTGCTCTGTGACGATGATATAAAGGGGCTAATTACAATGGGGGAATGTTTTTGGGCTTATATTGTGGACTCTTTTAGGGTTATTTTTAGAGCTACTACAGACTGCTATGCCAATGGCTGCAAAGAGGAAATCTCACATTGGGTCATTTAGTGTGCCAAATAAGTAATGCCACAAAACCAGAATGTCAGCCTTATCGAAAAGGGAGATAAATTAAGATACCGTGTACGTATATGCTTGGGTTCTAACCTAAGTAGTTTCATTAGCGTAGTATGTGGAGTCTAATGAGGACAGTGCTAATCTCCTAACGATTAGACCAATAGTGGTCAGTGAGTAGACGGGAAGACTCGGGGCTTTGCGTTATTCTAATGTCGGCTGGACCTGTTGATTACTGACGTCACCAAGAATTGCTTCTGGTCGAATGGTCAGCTTTTGATGATTGAGCGGGCAATATGACCTGCGGTAGTGTTTTATATCTTCTAGGTTTCGATGATAACCCAACAGGGTTGATCTGGGTGACGCAAATAGGCCCCTGAGGCTTGGTAACAGTATCACCCCTGGTCCCCCTCGCTATGCATTATCTGGTTACGCTGTCGTGGCTGGACTATGATAGGTATAAGGCATGGAGCTCGTCTAATGGTGCTGGCAAAGAATAAAGAGTGACTGCTAGATAGGCCTTTGAGAATTTGAGGCAAATGTAGGGTATACATATCATTGTGTACTTGTGATATATATGTTGGTCGGACAGGCAGTCGAGGGCAATTTGCAAATCGTGGTGTATTGAATTCATGGTGTTTCGATAACTCACTCTTTGGAAGTATTGAGGTAATCGTATTACGCGAACATTAGGCGAGCCCTTGAAGCGGCAGACCGGACTGAGCCGGGCCGCGTTCAAGCCCTGAAAGTATTTCACCAGGCCTCAATGTCATGACATAGGTACATGACTAAATCCCCCAACCTCTCAACCTTCTGCCACGCCTTGGCACTGTTCAACTTGTTGGTTGTGTCTGCAAAAAGACGATACACAGGAAGCTGTTTCGAATCTTCTGGCTCCTCTGACCCATGTGATCTGGCAATATTTCTCAATGCGATCTGCATGTTTTTGTGGATACGAAGGTTCTTTGCCAAGTGCCGAAATGGATTTTTCTCACTGGAGGCATTCTGTGCGGGCTCTTGAGCTTCTTGACACTGGTCTACCCAGCGAGCACAATGGAGGATAATAGATATTAACCCTGCAGCCAGCGCAGTGGCTATCGAAGACCCGTCATGATATACGGTTGGTTTCAAGGAGTGTGGTCTTTGTGCTTCCGGGACTTGAATCCCCGGGAGAAAATAGGAAATGGTTGTTCTGTTTTCAGTCATGGGGTCACGCTGCGCTTGAGAATCGCAGGAGCCGATGCGAAAGATATTGTGCTCCGCTACACAGAAGGGTAGATTGTCCTTCCCAAGGAGTGCTATATCGTCTGCTGCAGAACACACCATGAGAATATTGTTTACCGCCGCCTTTCTTATGGCCCTTTCCAGTCGCTCGATCCCAGCCTCGCCAATTGACTTCTTCCCCAATGATCCAGAATCAACGGGTGAGCTGTGCAGTTGTGAAATTTGCTTGCGTATGGTCCACGACATGGATATCACATCGACATTGTGCTTGATGGCCGCCTCGACGGCGCGGGCAGCGCTGTCGGGTTGGATGGTCCGCGACGGCGATCCTGCATTCGCGTAGGAGATGCCATCCTCGATTCGAATGACCAAGAGATGTATCCACGGATTTATGCGGAGGATCATATTGGCCATTGCAGTTCCATGCCCGTTGGTCGACTTGTGCCATGGATGTTCGGTCTGCCCAGTGCGTGGATACCTCGCACTTTTGTGTGTAGATAAACGTCGAAATCACCGTAATCTAGGCCATCGTCGATAAGGGCAACCTGAAGAGTTGGCATGGTTAGGACAGGTTAAGTAGTAACATAAGCAAGCCAGGGATCCTACTTTAACTCGTGGTAAATCCGCTTCAACTTTCGGAGAAACTTTATGCACCTCCAGCATCGCATCACGAAAGCCTTCCAGCCGATTTATCCAAAGATATTGCTTCTCGTTTGTAGAGTCGCCCTGGCTGGGAATATTACAAGTCTCTTCATCATTTCGTGTGTCTATCACCCTTTCCTTGTGGAATTCGTTTTTCACCTGTACTCTATTCTCTGTTATGCTTTCTACCTTTTCTTTGAATATCTTTATCATGATGTCTGTTCGCTCTTTAGTCTCAGATCCCTATAGTGTGGAGATGTGGGAGTTAGTTCTTATACTCATATCGTAGAACAAAGTTTAGTACCTGATATGTATGCAGATAGACACAGGTTAGCTCCTTGAATTGCGTGTGAAGCACTAGGATTGCGTCCGCCCACCCACGAAGAACGGTCTGACCCCCGCTCCAGTGCAGGTGAATGGACTTCACGTTGGGTTCCGCATCGTGAATCAGTTCAATGTTTATGTCTGGCTTTCGCCAATCCCTAGGATATATTGTGAGCCCGGAAAATGTCCAGGTTGACCCGGATGAGGGAGAGGACTACCAGGTTTCTATATTCAAGGCCGCGGTTCTAGTACCGAAGGAGGTTGACTCGCCTCGGTGATCCGATCCAGTAATAGCCCTTTCAATAGCTGCGTCTGAATGGGTCATGAAATCGCCGTTGTCTTCGACTTGGAGCCGTACAATGTGCCGTACACCTGCAAGGGCCAGCTCACCGAAGACGGAGATTAGTGAAATGCGTCCCATCAAGGCCTTCTTGGGGCCAGATGCACTATGGATCCCTCTTTTCTCGTTGGCTGTATTGGATATAGTAGCAGCCTCTGGGAGCCCGTCTGGCTCTGACACTTGGGGGATTCTGACGTAGGACAGAGTGTCTTCGAAACCCCCAGCGCGGGTTAGTTTTTTAATTAATTGGACGATCTGCGCTGCCCCCCGTCCTCTCAGGTGCGTGGCATCGAAGTACAAATTCTTGTCTAGAATGCAACGAACAGCAACATTAACTTCTCAAGTATTCAGGACGATATTTTCGAATGGTGCGTACCTACCTGATGCGATATTGCCATACAGCAAATTCTTGGCATCCGCGTCGGACATGTTTCGTATATACCACATCCTGAGGCACTGCCGAATTGAATCTGCAGCCTGCCTTCTGATTTTGTCGTCAGCTTCATCTAGCTGTATTTGATTGGGTGTCAGCTCTTTGGTCGCACTTGAGCGCGGCATCGGCGATGGGAACTGTGGGGTATACGCCGGTCCTGTAGCCTTACTGTTATCCTGGGCACACTGTGGGTTTTGTGTCGAATGAGGCGGCACTGTGACCTTGTCGAATTTGGGAAGCTCTGAATGCGAAGGCATATGGGGCGGCTTGAACACTTCCTGCGTCTTTCTACTTTTTGTATCTTCACCCGTCTTTCTCTTTTCTTCCGTCCTTTTCCCTTCGAGTCCGAGTTCCGGCCGATCTGACTTCGACCCAGAAGCTATTTTCGCTGTATCAGGCATCCAAGAAGATGAAGTACGTCTCTTCTCAGCGAAATCGGCTTCACTCTCGAGATAAATCAGGTAGGGAGATTTGCCAACTCCGTTCAGTTGATCCTCGACCTGCATCCGGCGACAGAGGCTCCTGTCGATTAGAGCGACAACGACTGGTCGGTAGACTTTCGAGTTCAAGTAGTAGCATAGGTTATAATGCATTGCATAATGCAAAGGAGTATTACCATGATCGTCTTTTGCCGCGATGGCCGAATCTGGGGCCAGTTCGACCCACTTTTGGATGATCAGCGTGAGCATTTCCAACTCTGTCTCCTTTGCCTGCCTGTAGCTGCTGCGCTTAACCCGACCCATATCCTTCTGCCACCACCAAATAAGGATTGAAAATGCCTCGTGTAGTGGGTTGCGACCATCACCTTTATGGGAGATCTTGAGAAGGTGTGGCAAATGGTGCTGAAAACGAGTCGCGATGGTGTTAAGGAACCCAGTATTGCTATTTTCGAGGGCAATAGTGAGAATGGGATAAGGTTGCTTATCCTTCCCTATTGTACTGGCCTGAACGTGGTCTGCAGTTGCGCTTTGCTCTTCCAGATGATCTCGAAGGAGAGAATCAAGGATGCAGTCGCGCGTAGACTCAGGAAGGTCGTAGAATCCATGTGCAAACTTGTCCATCGACAGGTGATGAAGTATGGTTGGGACAGCTCTGTTATCATAATCGCGAAACTCGCTCACTGTTGACTCCATTTCTTCCCATGTCCTTCCATTCGTTAACTGTCCCGTCAAATCTTTCACTCGTTCCTCCCATGACAATCTTTCCCACTCGTACTCGGCCTCACTGCACGCGGCATCGCCAGATGTAGCGTCCAGCTCAGAGTCCATAGCCGGGGAACTAGGAGAGACACTATGAGATATTGAGGCAGGAACCACAACAAATACCACTAGGAGGAAATGATCGAGGTCCCCGTATATTACGTTAGCTATGCGGAAAGTAGCATCACTAACACCATAGAGGCCACGCTCACACTGAAGATTAGCTATGTTTGTCTTCATAAGGTCTGGGAACTGAGGGTACGGCATTTTCTTTACGTTTAGCCTTCCCCTACAATGACTCAACAACATCATTGCATGTTGTATACATGGTACAACCCCACAGCCGATCTAGATTGGTGGCTCCCAGATTTTCCGCGTCAACTACAATCCCCTTTTCCAGCTGATCGAACGCCGGCTCAGAGGGACGGAATCGGACAGGATCATCCCTGTCCCGAGACGAGAACAGCTGTCCAACCCAAGTCTTAAAGTCTGGAGTGACATGGATGTAGGGAACACAAGCAAAGTCATCCTCCGTTCCCCGCTTCAAAAGGATACAGGCTCTCAGTCGCGTAGGAATCCCGTCCTGCTGTGATACGTTCTCTGACAGCGAAAAATGTGCCTCATGCTGACTGCCGTAGATATCTGCAGGTCGGTCGCCAGTGACAACCGTGTGATGCAATGTAACCTTCTCCACATTGTTCGAATTGGTTACAGCGATTGAAGTGTTCACAGCTCCTGCCAGTGGCTGGGACCCAAGCGTAAGCTCAAGGCCGGTTGTGGATTGCTCGGATTGCTCGGTGCGTGCAACTTTAAATACACCATTTGGCTGAATCTCAGCGACAGACAGTTCATTTGATTGACCTGGTATCGGCTCGAATCGGAAGCGAATGTCGGCTGCCTTGAGTCGGCATCCACGGTAGGAATGGAACTGGAACTCATACACCAACAGAGTGGCCAAGTCGCACGCGTCCTGGCCTCTCCCTCCCCACCGGCCATGGATCATAGCCTTTGCCTCACAGCTGACCTGGTAGGCAGACTTGCGTCGTCGCCCCATCTCAAAATTGGACACCATGGGTCTCTGTAGCTGGCCTGGTCTGTTGCGAGTCCGGAAGTCTATTGCCGTCCGTCCGCGTTACAGAGATGTCAGTCACATCAGGGAGTGAAATCGAATTCGAATAATGAAGTCACGGATCTAACGAGAGAGTAGTATTTTCATTTGTTAGGAATTGACTTACCACCAGCAGGACCTTGGTATGTCAACTCCAAGGAAAATGACCGTGATCTGTAAGCCCGCATTCGTCCTCTTCAGTCTGGTCGCTCAACCAGAGCTCGTCATCAAAGCCAAGACCCATTGTCTTGCAGTACTGTTTCGTGTGCTGCGTACTAAAATGATAGATTGATTCGATGTCGAATTGCTAGAAGCCTCCGAGGGAGGACACATAGGGGAGATCCTTCTTATGACTACCATACGCCTATGATTGACCCCTGGTGTGTTCCAAGGCAACACCGTGTGAGTGATACCCTAATGGAGTAAATGCCTAGGGTGTTTGATTAGCTCGCGAGGCTCGCATGTCCCTCTCTTGAAGGGTCCCCACCAATCGGATATTTTGTGTCCTATCGGGTATCCCTTCCCATGTTGCATGGTTGGAATCGGGCTATTGTGTATGCTAGGAAGTGAGACTGACCTGTAATATCTCTGGGTGGGTTTTCCCTCTCCAGTAATCTTAGGCTAATTTGGTTCGGGAAGAAAGGGTTACACGGACGCGACTTCCCGTCAGTTACAGATTGTCGTCCATGAATGACTCAGAGGCAACACATCCATAAATTGCTTGTTATCCTTCTTTCTTCAACTAAAAATTTTATTACCCCTATGCGTCTCAGAGGATTATGGGGGAGTCATCGAAACACCCTGTTGCATTCAAGATAGGTCAGGCCTTCCACGGCCTCGAACTTTCCGAGCAACTACCAACATTTATACCTGAGGAGGCCAGCGAGGATGATACTTCATCAGAATATGTGGAGTAAGACAATGCCCTTCAGCGATTTATGCCCTGCCTACTAAGATACAATAAAACAGTATCGTGCACGTAATGGGAATCTCGCGGCCGGAACGTATGAGCTTGGAAGCCGTCTTCGGTGATCACTTCACCTCTCACGCGGAACGACGAGAGTTCGTATACCAAAGCAATGCAAGTCATTTTCTCTTAGGAGATCTGACTGGGTACTATGTTGAGAAAGAGGCACTGCAACTGTTAGCTGGGTTACTCCAGTTTCGACCGTCAAGCGTAGGGGTAGGTGTTCTAAGATTATCGGACTTATACGTATTCACTTCTCACAGAAGGGCAACATATACTGACAATACATGAAGAAGTCTAGTTACAGTCGATCTATCATCTTTATCGCTTATGAGCTGGGGGCCTTGGTTGTGGAAAGAGTTTGTTCTCCTCTGAAGCACACTTAGCAGTCCGCTGGTACCAGGCTATATTTCTGACAACATGGATGTAAAGGCTGTTGCGCTTTCTGGTTCTCATCAAACAATTTGGACCAGTATATTCACCGATACTGTGAGATTTGTGAGTTGATCATGGCGGTGTTTGACGAAACGCGAGCACTAGGTCTCATTTTGACATGGTGACAGATTTTCGCGGGCTGTTTCCACCGCAGGACGGATGCCCCCTCATTCGATGCCCGAATATGGAAGTTTCTAGAGACATACAAAACAGAAGAATGGGGCCATCTCATCAGTCCAACTTCAATCAGGGCGTTGGCGAATACCGCCATGGAATCAACCGGTCTGTTTCTCAGCTCCCGCATCACTTTGCGCACTCGGATAATTAGCATCTATGCCAATCAGGAGACACCGGGAAGGATCGATTCAGTGAGTGATCAAACACCATTATAGACAGGTCTATGTGAGGTATATTGTTTCTGACTTGAGGTCTGACTCTAGGTATTTGATGAATCCACCGCGGTTCTAGGTATATGTACTGAGTTGGCTCTGCCCGAAGAACCCACCGGCGAAGCGCATAGCCCGCTCATCTCTAGGTTGTCTGACATGGTCTTCAATGGATCTTGCAGCTGGAATGGATCATCATTGCGCATCGCCATTGAACGATCTCTACTATCAATGGCCCTTCCGCACCGTCAGTTCCTGTCAACACGCGTCATAGACTCACATCCAATTTTTAGAAGCTCAGAATATAAATTGTGGAAGACATCCAGAGGCCCCCAGATATTGTATATCCACGGTGAAGACCAACGGTTGACTACCGAGGCAGCTGAGCAGGTTATTCTAGCATGGCAACGGGAGCGATTCGATAAAAGCCTAGATGACGCCGAAATACACTCTTTCTCTTTCTCCCGCCATGATCAAGCGCGTAACTCGATGGACGCCATGGTTAGTACCCTTCTGGTGTACAGCTTTTCGCGCCTCGTCGAAGGCGTGCCCAACTTCACTACCTGGCTCTTGGAAAACCAGAGTTTGCTGCAGCACGGGTGGACCGCCAAGGATCTGCAAAACATTTTGTGCCTAATGCTGCGAGACCACATAGAAAGTAGAGTGTTGTGCCTACAGAATGCTGACGATTGTGATACCGCCGAAAGTCGGAAGGGGTACTGGAAGGCCATTGCCAAAGCCTATGGCTTTACAGACATGCGTCCCAAGCTTCTCATAACTTCTAGGAGACCCGACGCTTTGAAGGAAGAGCTCCAGCTGAGTGCTCCTAACATGACCCTACACTGTTACAGAGTAGGATTGAACAAGCCGGATGACTGCGGACAGGAACACTGTCGCAGTGAAATGCTTATATCGCGTTTGTGTCCCTGTGGGCACGGAGAAGCTTACATGCAAGGCCGTTTAAGTGAGCTCGCATCGATGGATTATGATGTTCTCAGTACCATCATTAATATTATCTCGTCTTATACGGGATGGCCCCAAATACCATCATCACGGACATATATGCGTTTTCATCAGTTCTTCAGCCGTCTATCTGTACACAGCACGGCTGCGAATGTCCTCGATGAGATTCTACGGGCTATCCCAGATATCACTTGGCTTCGCTCAACACTCACATGGATCTTGTGTGGATATCGGCCACTGACATCCCAGGAACTGGCCATGTTCTGTCGCTATCACTCTGAGTCAGAAGCCAAACGGCTGGACATGAATGACGAATCCAGGACAGATCAGTCTGATATGATCGCCTGGATAAGCGGGCTGCTGGAACCAGATCAGAACCCAGTTCGCATACGTCAAGAGACCTTGGATGTTTTCGCACGCGATGGTGGTTACCTATGGACTGAGATCCGATCGGTGGGGCCTCAGTGGACCTGTAAGTTCTTGTATAGTTTTCTGACTTCGGCGAGGATTCAGAGGCAGCTCCTGAGCATCTACAATGAATATCAAGAGAGGGTCTACTCTTCCAAGGAGCATATCACTCCACCACTGATGTCAGATGGTCGGGATATAATCTATTATGCGACTGAATCGTTCCCATATCACCTATCGAAGGCCCCAGTAGCACTTCAAGAAATTGCACCAGTCCTGCTAGAGCCCGATGGACCGTTGAGCGCTTGGATGAAAGTTTATTGGGCCATGCAGAACCCTTTTTGTCGGCCGAAAGTGTGTGATCTGGACCCTGCAGGCGTGTCCCTTCTGACATTGGGGCTCCAGAGTTTTGGGCTCCACGAACTTTTAAGTCAAGGTGGACATGAACTGCCTGTCAGGGTAGGAGGGCTCTCTGAGGCCATGCGGGTAGGGGATGAAGATGCTGCTCTCTACTACCTGAACCAGTCCCATGATTCCTTATCCGTTTCCCTTCTATGGAGAGCAGTTTTTCTAGACATGGGACGTGTGGTGGATACCCTTCTGAAGTATGGGATGGACCCCAATCCTCCCCCGGATCCTAGCATCTTCTATCCTTCCCCGCTGTACCTAGCATGCAGGCTGGACCATTACCAGATCGTACAGACCTTACTGAAAAGAGGTGCTGACGTTAATATTCTTAAGGATGGCCATGTTGGCATCATGTTCAATGCAGCTGCAGAAGGAGCTGATCACACCATCCGGTCAATTGCGGCTGTCCAACACGCACTCTTGGATGCGCCCCGACCATGCACACCCCTCTACGCGGCATGTTCCCGAGGTTTGTGGAAGACAGTGAAAACTCTGGTACAGCTCGGCGCCAGCGTAGACCTCCGATTTGACGGCAACGATGCTGAGCGAGGGTGGCAGCCTCTTTGTATTGCTGCCTTATATGGCTATCCCAGAACTATTCAATCCCTCTTAGACAGTGAGGCTGATCCTAATCTGAGGGGCCCGGGTGCCAATATCACGGCTCTGTCGCTGGCTGTCTGCGAGTCTGGAGATCCAGAATGTGTTCGCTTGCTCCTCGACCACGGTGCGAATCCCAACCACGAGCTTCACCAACCTGCCTTTCCAGTGCTTCTGTCCCAGAAGACGACGCAACTGGATGCCAAGCTTGAGATCTTGGATGTTCTAGTTAACCACTCTAACCCGGTCGATGTCAATGCCGTCGACCACTGCTGGTACCGTGCTATGACACCTCTGATGTATGCTGCAGCATCTGGGGATTGCGATGTCGTCAGGTGGCTTTTGTCGCATGGCGCAAACATTGCCTTAGTTGATGAGAAAAAGCAGAATGCACTGTTTTATGCCGTGGAAGGGCATCATGACGCAGCCGCGCAACTCCTGCTCGAACAGGGCTCCCCACTCATAGAGAAGAACGCGCAGGGGACTACAATGCTTCAACTCGCCATCGAGGAAGCTCCAATTCTTCAGCTCCTCTTGGACGCGGGAGCCAATCCGGAACTAGAAGACAGCGATGGTTCGACCGCGATCAACAAGGCTGCCAGCCAAGGCCAAGTTGATTCTATCCGGGTGCTCATCAAGCGAGGTGTGAACATTCACCACCGGGACGAGGCGGGGTGGAGTCCACTCCTTGATGCTTGCGGAACGACTCCCAATGAAGAAGCTGTCCGCATCTTGATGGAATCTGGGGCTAGATCGACAGACACAACACCCGGAGGGCAAACACCTATGCACCAGGCTGCAATTAAGGGGCGAATAGTCATTCTCAAGATATTGCTTGAATATCGCAATGTACTGGATATCGATGCACAAGATAGTGAGAAGGACACTGCTCTTGCGGCCGCTGTCCGATGCAATGAACTTGAATGTGTTGCAACGCTCATTCGGGCCGGTGCTAACATCAACCTGGCGTCTGATAAAGGATGGACGGTCTTTCTCTATGCTTTGGTCTTGGAGCGACCACCAGAGCTCATTGATCTGCTTTTATCCCAGCCAGGCTTGAATATTCATAGCGTCACAGAGGGGTGGGGAGCCGCAATTCACATCGCCTGTCAACATCTGCAACTCGACACGGTTAAGGAATTGATATCCCGTGGAGCAGATGTCAACCAGCGAGTACCAGGGCCCAATTCTACCCCTTTGATTTCCATCTGCAACCCCCGACCCTCTGGAAAAATGAACCGCCAAGAAAATCTGGACCGACAGGAACACCTTGTCCGCGAACTGGTACAGCAGGGAGCCGACATCGCCGCGGAGCACGGCTTCATTGTCCACAATCCTCTTTCAGCTGCGTGTCTTGGGACAGGTGTTAGTATTATCAATTATCTGCTCTACAAGGGCGTCTCGCCTCAGCTTCGAGACCCACTGGGCCGTCTTGCAATTCATTTTGCTGCTACCAACGGGCTGGAAAATTTCAAGGCGATACACCGCGCCGCTCCCAAGTTTCTGATGGCGCCAGATAAAGCCAAGAAAATCCCCCTTCATTGGGCAGCGCAGTTTGGCCGCGCACAAACCGTTGAGACAATTCTAAACTATGTGCACCTCCCGGCGGAACGGCGACGATATGTGAATGAGACCGATATTGATGGCTGGACTCCGCTCTGCTGGGCACTTCGGCCCACGGAGCTGTTCTGGGACCCTAATATGCCCTCCGAGCCGGCCAATTATGCAGAAACCGTTCGGTGCTTGCTGGAAAATGGGGCGGATCCGACGGTACGCTGCCGAATGGGCAGTGAACATGACTTGTATACGCCACTCCAGCTAGCCCGTCTCCATGATGCCGTTGACGAAATAATCGGTCTTCTCCAAGAGGCTTTAGGCAGTAGTATTTCTGACAGTCAGGATCCGTCTAGCAAAGTATATAATCGACCTCATGGGTATTTCTGTGGAATATGCTTCACGGTGAGTAACCTCTTACATTATTTGCATCATGCTTGTTTCTGGCACAGTGGGTATACTAACCGTTCTTCACTCTCTCTCCAACTCAAGTGTATCTATGGAATCGCCTACGACTGTTCCATTTGCCAGAACTTCCTGGCCTGTCGAAAGTGCTATGGTCAGATAGACATTTACTTGGGCGACCAGCCGGTCCCTGGACCTGACGCGCATGTTCACAAGTTCCAATTATGGGACAGCGGCGAGCCAGAATTTCAGGATACCTGGCCGACTTCGCCTTCTGACGTTGAGGGCCTTTACTCGGAGTTTGTTGATCCAGAGAATGATGCTGGCAGTGACGGGAATAAACTTTCTTTAGAAGATCCTCCTGGGTCTGTCGGCGGTAGCACAACATCTGGATCTAAGAATCATGATGATAGGTGGTAGAATAGGGGCGAGAAGTGAATCATTGCTTGACGTACAGGTTACTGTGACATACTATTCCAATGGAGACATGTTATATGATATCGATGATTTTTGGACACTTTGTTGTAGTAATGGATTCATAATTTGATGGCCCAGTAAACATTATGACTGTCTATAATGTCGCAGTTATCTACTCTGCGTTCTCGAAGGTGGGTAGGATCAGTTCTCCATGAACAACTCGGGTAGTTGGGAAGATATACGGCTCATCGTAGACTGCAGGGTGCTTTATACATTATGAGTACTACCTTCCCTCTTCCTGGAAAGGGAGAAGAAGAGGAGGTGGTAATTGAGGACATATGATAGGAAAGTAGTGACACGGTCTGTAGGTACTAATATATCAAGTACTTCCCACAATAGAGCCGGTATGAAAAGAGGCTCATGTGTAATATTGCGTGTGCATGTGCATATTCTTTTAACAAAAATGTCTCATATCCCACAAGTTTAGCACGATACCTCAACGAAACATCGCCAATGGATCCATGCCTTCAAATGTCGGGTAATAACCACGAAGCATACCAACGCTCCTGGAGCCGCCCTTTGAAGCAGTGATTGACAATCGACTCGTTTTATTTCTTGACATGCACGCATGGTGAATAGGCACCGGTATCGGTATAAAGATCCTTACTGTGCGAGAAAGTAGAGTACGACGCGGGCTATGCACTGTCGGTTGGTAGGTCTGTCGAGTGTATCCATTATGGGTCTGGTCTAATGCAGGGTCTGCCAGCGGTTGGTTCTGGAGGACTGTATATAAAGTTCAGACACACAAGAGATGTGGCGCTGCATATCTGCTCAAAGGAGAGTGGGTATCGTTGTACCTAGAATATGCTTGAATTTTCATCCAGAATACTTCCAAGATGTCCATCAATCATGGGACATGTGTACATCGAAAGGCACTACCCTCCAGGCCTCTCGTTCATTGCTGGCAGTTCAGCCGGGTATCCTCCATCTGGTGGTACTTTATATTTTCCCGGCTCCGACATGGGGTAATACGTATCAGCCGGTAATTCCGCCGTAAATTCTTGCTTACGACCCTGCCGATACTGCTGCGCAAAGGCATAGGGCGTCTGCGAAGTCATTGACTCCGACCGTGAATACTCACTCGGCGACATGGGCACCTGGTATGACGATCGTCGGGACCGTTCATCCGGCTGCATCATAACGGCGGTGTGTGTCCGATCCGCTGGGTTATACGTCCTGAGCACCCCGTCTTCCATGATACCATGCAGGACACCTGCATCGAGGAGTTCGGCCTTCTTGATCAGGCGATCCACTAATACCTTGGATGCGGCGCGCAGCTGGCTCTTCACGAACGAAATCAGTGTTAAGTTGCATTCGATCTCGACGTCTTCGCGCAGACACAGTCCTCCTTTATTATTCCCCACGGACTCTGTAACTGCGAGTTCAAGTGACGGGTCATTGATTGGGTCCTCCACAATGCGATATGTGTTGCGCAGATCAACGCCCATGGGTGCGTAGGTGTGGGTTTTCAGCCCCCAGGGTTCGTCGTGGAAGCAGGCTCTGAAGCTGATCGTGCCGGGGACGTAGCGCACTCGCTCAGTAATCTCGTACCATGTTGAGTAGTACTCATCTGCTGGAGCATTGCGCGGGGCTTTGATGGGGTGGTGGGAGATGACGAGGGGGTTGAGGGAGATGATCTCGCCGTGGTTGTGGAGGATATCGATGGCTAGTTGACGAGGGATATTGGAGGGGAGGGAGATAGTGTTGGTGTAGACTTCTTTCTTGCGAAGCATTCTGGTGAATTGCCGTCAGTTGGGGACTGTGGTCGTGGAGATGCAGGGCAAGATGGTAGGGAGGCGCGCAGACTATGGTGATGATGACGACGATGATGATGACGAGAAAGTTGTTGATGCCTGCGTGGAAGAAGAAGTGGGGGTCAGCCGACCTCGTATTCGGCAGCTCAACCCAGAGTTTATCATGACGGACCAATGTCAGCCATCAGAGCGGAGGCAGAGACCGGAGTAAGCAACAAGGTATTGTTCGCCTAGCAGTCTGATCTTCGACTTAGTATACCTGGGATCAACCTAGTATATAAAGGGTAAGTAATTCGCGAGAGTGTATTCATTCAGCTCCTGGGCATTCAGTGACCGTGTATCGCTGCCATGACAGTAGATAGTATGCTTTGATATATTTTCAAAGGGCCATAGGCCATGTTCAATAAGGCGTTGCAATAGGGGAAAGTCAATTGTTGACTTTTTAACTCCCAGTGAACTATGGAATCATGGAATCAAAGAACTCTAATGGGTTAGACTCAGAAGTGGGGGGCCTGGAGAATCACTTACCAAATCAAGATTCTGCCTTGTCGGTTCAATGTTTCTCCCTTCCAAAGGTAATCCCACACTTGTTGATTCCTGAGGCACCAGTGGTGATTACACCTCCACCAAAGAGTAAACTTGTTCAAGAAGTGACTTCGAGCCTTCTAACCCGTGCAGTCGCTATAGCCCCCATATGTTTTGTTTTGCGACACTTTCTTTCCCTTCATTCCCAGGGGGTCTGAAGCTTCTGTTGCGATATATTAGTCTGTTGGATATACTACCGTGGTATCGATTTACATACTCATAGTAGCAAATCCAGGCCTCATGAATCCTCCCAAGCTTAGCATCGGCTGTCTGCACCGTCGTTGGGTTAGGTTTTGATAAGAAAAGGAGAAGGGCTACGCATCGGAGACTAACCAGGCCATCAACAAATTCATCCATCATCTTTGTTCACGTTCCAACCAATCCAGGTGAGATTGTTTGATCGACTCGGACATGAATGTCTGCGCGCGATCGAAGACTATCCATAATACTCTATCAGATGTTATCTGAACCATCATGTTGCGAGGATATGGATCCCCATGGTAAACACCAGCACGGTGCATCTCTAACAGTATCTGCTGGAGCTTCCGGAGTCGTCTTTCGGAGTAATTCGATAGATCGATTGAGGGCATATCTGGGACATAGTCCATCAAGATCGCATTCAAATACAGAGGACCTCGACGAAGTCTTGTAGATATGGTAGATAATAAACTGGGTTTATGTGTTTGATTAGACCATAGAAATCTGGGATATCTCCTCGGTCACAAAAGCCATGTTCTCGTAGTCGCATCAAGGCTGTGCTATCGCACTTTAATGGATTGGCCTCACGATTTCGTGGGCGAGTTCGACGTCCGACAGGTAATGGCTGTGGAGAGCGATACTACGTGTAATCAAAGGGTCAATAGCCGTGGCAAGAATAATAGGCCGACTGCTTCACGACACTTACCACTTTCAAGGCACAATCTTTCCCGCACCATATCGTGCGGAAAATACAAGATACCGGTGACTTCTTGATCTGATCCACAAAGATCACCTCATGAAGGCTTATAGCTGTCATGGCTGCTGGTTCTGGTGGTGCAAAGGACATCAAAGTTCTATGGTGCCGGCAACCCCTTGGGTGACAAGCAATAAACGACAAGTGCATTCGAGGCTGAGGCCTCCCATGCCTCCTCACATGACGCCCACATAATCTGATATCTGTCCCGCAGCCATGCAGAAAGGAACTGGCCCGCTGTAGTGACGAGTCCATTCAGGGTAGATAGTCCTTTATCTCCAGATTAACCAAGTCCCTCTCGTCATGGCTTTCCACAGCTTTTAGGATTGATAGTAGCTCTAGGCTTTCACACTCAGCCTTCTCAAACCGCCCGTGCCTCCTATCAAAACGTCACAACAGTGATTGTGACTGATGGTTGGCTGTGACGGAGACTGTGACATGGGGCAAGTGAAAGCATACAAGTGACTTTAAGCTGTCCGGGCACCATGCACTCAATGCGCGCAGTCTTCCAGAACTAGAGGCTACATTATAAATAGTGGTTTGCCATGTCGGGCGGTGGTGGCATACTTCTCCACCTACTACTCCTACTCAGGCATGCACCCTTCCCTTTCAGTCGATCATAATATATCATTCAGTGGAAGAGGTTTTACTATTCAAGGCCCCTGGAATTCCTCCTATCCATGTCAGATCTTGTAGCATCTGGTGCCATACCGTAGCATCCCAATCTTCGCTCACAGCGGGCTCTGTGACTAGAGGGGAATCTTCAGGTACTGCCTCCGGCAATGGATCGGGGTTCTCAACTTCCTGTTTCCTTGATTGTTCTTCATGAAGTTGTACTTCTCTAGACCTTGTGCGACTTTTCTCTAGCCATGAGAGCATAGACCCGACCACTGCACGGCAATTATCCCAAACATCGTTGCCTCGTGACATTGTCTCCATCTTCTGCATAGCCGCAAGACCAAGGTTGTGGATATCTCTGCTATGAACTTCGACTGTCTTGTCTCCTGTGACGGCATCGGAAAGCAAGCTCAGCTTCGATAGAACAAGAAGGCCGTACCAGATAGAGGTGTAGCTGAACATAGGGAGATTAGGTGTGACTGAATTCGGCGTTGCGAGGAAGACTGTCGCAATGTTGAATGCGGAACGCGCAATACGAAGCAGCCGATGCTGATTATACTGGTGGTGGCTATCCCTTTGGCTAAGTGCATGCCCGAGAACAATTGCGGGAATTGCATTGAGCTCCAATCGCAGCGCCCCTATTCAAGTAAGTAAATGACGAAGCTGAACAGTGCCAGACAAACATACAGGTATTACATTTTTTGTTCTGTACGAGAAGCTGCTCTATGAGATCCTCAAGTACGTCAATAGATTGAACCAATTCGTCGTTGTTTATTGTATGAGTAGGGTCTTCGACCTCTAGCTCTGATTTTCGAGCAAGCAATTGGATTTCAATCAGTGCTTTGATGCACTGGTCACTAGGGTACTCTGCCCTTTGCCCTAAGCATTCAGCACAATAATTGACCCAGTACGTATGTTTCATGTTTAGCTGCCGCCGGAATATTGACGCCCTTATCGCGTTAGTGGATAACAGTGTCAGGCTCCGAAAGTCTCACTTGGAACATAAATAATAGCAACCTAAAAATGCGCGCTGCCCGTCAGGGGTCAGATGGAGTATTTCTCCCTCCTGTGAACCCTGTGTGTCTTCCTCATGGTCATAAATGTGTCGCATTCTGAAGTTGTCGTATCTGTCAAGCCCCAAGTCGACAACGATAGCCATGGCCATCTGAAGAAGCATGTACACCTGGGTATGGTAGTTGCGCCAATGATAATGAGACCATGCGATATGAACCAACAAGCCACGAAGTATGTCCATGTCCCTCTCCATATTCATCATTATACGGGTAGATATCACAGATCGAACTTCCAATTCGAAATTTTGCTGGAGAGCGGGCTTGTGCTCGAGACAAGCTGTCATGATGCATAATAGGAGAAACGGAGAAGTCTCACGCAATATACCAAAGTTTGCTTCATGTATAAGGACGAATGGGAATAGAGGCATCAATTCCGTGCGAAATTTCAGGAGGAGCTCTTGACCTTCCGCAATATTGAGAAGTTCTCTATCAATGAAGTCGTTGCGCCTTTTGGGCGTGCTGCTGACAGAACAGGTTTGCGTTTCTGATACGGGTGTCAGATAAATTCTCGAGTCCTATCGATGAAGATTTAATGTATAATATTCCGGGGGGCAAGGGCCTGGATCAGTTCGGAGTAGATACCTTATCAGCGTGCACTTGAGCAGCAAGTCTGTCGACCTGGTGCTGAATGGTATCGATGCGGCTATTTCTAAAGACAGAAGTACAATGTTACCCAACAGCCTGCACTGGCATAATGTAACTGGTCATGGGCGAACCTGATGCTTGTATTCCTGAGCGAGCCGTCTGGGAAAGTACAGTGGCGATCAAGTCGCGCACATCGCTGACACCGTCCATTGTCAACTAAGACGCATTTCGCTTTCAACTGGATACATCGTATACACGCATGCCGCCTTGACGGGGTTTTTGAATGCATTGCACTCTGCGTTGAGATATACTTTGGTCTAGGGTGGTGAATAACGGTGAAGTAGAGTGTCGGAGACAGACAATGACGGCGCGGATCGGAGTCGGCCTCGAGTCGGTCACGGGGCCGGAACCGGCGCCGGCCTACCCTACCAGTAGACTACCCAATTCAGTAACTGTCAGGGAATAGGGTTAGCATAAAAGGTGATTGCCATGAACACCAAATCTAACGCTTTGATCATGATCAAACTTCTTCCTGATGTCTTCAAATTCACCTGACGTAGTGTGCAGGACACATGCCGTTGGTTCTGTGAAGCTGTACAGCATCTTGACCGGTATCATGATAGCCACGTTCCTGATATCATTGGATGTTTCTATCATTGCTACTGTAAGCTCACTAAAACTTGCTCCTTTCATTGTCATTCTTCGGGTAACTAAGATCAGCTCTCAAGGCCATCCCCTCGATAACGACTCAATTCCATGCTACAACAGACATCGGCTGGTATGGAGCTACCTATCCACTCACGATGTGCGCTCTTCAACCTATCAGTGGCAAGCTCTCTTCGTTGCTGTCATTGCGATGGACATACCTCTCTTTCTATGGCATATTTCTTCTAGGATCTCTGATATGCGGTGTGGCAAACAGTTCCAAATTGTTCATAATCGGAAGAGCAGTTGCTGGTGCTGGAGGGTCTGGGGTAGTATCGGGTGGTCTCTCAGTCATTGCGCTGATAACTACTCCGGAGCAGCGCCCCTTGTTTACTGGGCTGGTGACATCTCTCTATGCTTTGGGGACTGTTGTCGCCCCAATCATCGGAGGCGCTCTAGCTGAACATACCTGGAGGTGGTGTTTTCTCATCAACCTTCCAGCAGGAGCAGTGACTGTCGTGACGTTGCTTTTGTTTTTTCATCCTCCTCAAAACACTGGGACACAAGGTGTGTCCTTCTTGAAACAACTTGATTTGATTGGATGCGCTCTCTTCATACCCTCTGTCATAATGGTGATGTTGGCGTTGCAGTGGGGAGGTGATGAATATTCCTGGAACTCCGCGACCGTGGTCGGACTTTTTGTCGGCTTTGCCGTGACGATGACAATCTTCATCTGCTGGGAGTGCTACATGGGTGATGAGGCCATGGTCCCCGTTGTACTTCTGTGGGGCAGGTCCACAATGTTTAGTATTGCATTTGCCTTTTTGTTTCTGGGTTCATTCGTCATTCCGGTCTACTATCTACCGGAATGGTTTCAAATCGTCAAGTCAGCAAGCCCTATCCGCAGCGGAGTCATGCTTCTACCTTCGGTGTGCACTCAGGTTTTTGGTTCACTTGTCTGTGGAATTTCAGGTAAACACCGAATAATTTACTTCGTCTATGTACATTCTTTCTGACGCTTTATGACTATAGCCAAACACCTCAGATATTACAATCCGTGGCTCTTCGTTGGCTCTGTCTTTCTCTGCATCGCCAACGGTCTATATACGACATTCACTGCATCTTCATCGTCTGCATCTTGGATTGGTTATCAGATCTTTCAGGGCCTGGGCTGTGGATTTGCAGCCCAGATTCCCTTGCTTACAGTTCAGCTTGTATTGAAGGACAGACCGCGGTACATTCCAGTTGGGATAGCTACTGTTCTTTTCACGCAATACTTCGGAAGTGCAGTAATGCAAAGTATAGGGGGCGCTATCTTCCAGAACGAGCTGAAGAAGCAGCTACAAGTTCAAGCGTCGTTGGACAATAAGCAGATCGAGATGCTTTTGAATGCTGGAACCCTAAGGGTACGGGAAGTTGCTGTGCAAGCATTTCCGGACCGCTTAGTTGATATCATTAATGCATACAATAAAGCCATTACGACTATATTTGTCAGTTGACCCCCAGTTCTATCTATACTTTTATCGGGTTACTAACAATAATAATACAGTATCTTCCAATAGCTGGTAGCGCTCTCGCATTCATTCTCGCCGCTGGTATCCCATGGGTCAATACTCGCTCGGCTCAAGAAGATGATGTAGACTGTATAGAGGAAGCCGACCAACTCCAGTCTGACAAGAGCGCCAATGTGTGAGATCAACACCGTGCCTGTGGTCATCGGGGATGTCACACCAGCAGAAATATATTCTGTACTAGTACCTCGGATCATCAACAGGTAGTATATTTTCGCACAACAACGGCATACGCACGTTACTACATTTCACTATTCAGATACACCTTCAATTTGTGTCTCACAGATGATCCTATCTTTCTTCAAGCCATCGAGAACAAAGCAACGACAATGCATTACTTCACTATATTTCCTCATAACATATTCCTTGAAAGTGTCGGAATTTCATTTTCCCGATGACAAAATCACGTGACTCTCAGTTTAATTGGTTGACAGAAGTCGACCGGATTAACATCAATATACATCCTGCCCTCTAATAGAGCTTTTCGTATCTATTACCCCAACAGCCATGCCGATCGGGCTCTTGTAACAGTATATACCCATATAGAGATTCAATTTGAATCCGCATGCCAGTTGCTGGTTCAAAAACGGCAATCATCCAAGCCGTCCTCATCGCTTAATTGAATTCCCCTGTACCGTATGTCTATTCCTACAATCCACAAACAGTAGAACTAAATATTCATAGTATCAGATACAATTACCTCATGCTTCTCTTCATAGCACCTGGCTTCATCTCAATTAATTAGATCATCACCAATGGCATCATCCCATCTCCTCCGCCACACATCCCCCGGCCCCTTAACTGTCAAACACTTCATCGACTCCTTCCAGCGCATATGGCTGGAGTCACGACCAGCCAGAACAGGGCGGAAATATGACCCTCATCTCCCACGCAGAATCGGTTTGCTCCCTCCCCTGCACCTACCTCAAACCCCAAACTGAAACGCACCAGGCCTCGCCATAAGCGGCGGCGCCGACTCCATGGCCCTCGCCTACCTCTGCAAACAATGGGAACTAACCCAGAGGCAAACAAGCAACGATACCGTCTCCGTGACAGCATTCGTTGTGGACCACAAAGCCCGCGAGGAGAGTACTCGCGAAGCGAACATGGTTGCAGGCTGGCTTGACGATATGGGTATATCACTCCCATACATCTCAACATTCCATCATATATTAACCACAGTAACAGGCCTAACGACACAAATCCTCCCCCTAACCTGGCCATTCCACTCCATATCCGCCTTCGAAACCCACGCCCGGCGTCTGCGCTTCCAAGCTCTCGGGCAGGCCTGTCGAGCACGGAGCATCGAGACCCTCCTCATGGGCCATCACCAAGACGACAACGTCGAGACGACCCTCTGGCGTCTCTGCACGGGGGCAAGGGGCGCCGGACTAGCGGGAATTCCAGCGGTGACGCGCATTCCTGAATGCCATGGGTTGTTTGGGGTTGCGGAGAGTGGATCTTCAATGACATTATCGAAACCGGCAAATCATAATAATTATCGCATCAAGACAACGAACACCAACGAACTAAGGCTTACAGAATCACCACCCACCCCCACAACCCAGGACCAACAAAAGCAGTACCAAATATCAACAGGCGGCATCTCCATAACCCGCCCCCTCCTGTCCTTCCCCAAACGATCCCTCCTCGCAACATGCAAAGAAAACAACATCCCCTACGTCGACGATCCAACAAACTTCGACCCAACCTTGACTCCCAGAAATGCCATCAGGAGTCTCCTCGCGGAGAAGAAACTCCCACGTGCGCTGCGCGAAGAATCTATCCTTTCATTGATGAGAAAGAGTAATTCGCTTCTGAGGTGCGTGACGGAGAACTCGAATGAGATTCTTGAGCGGTGCGAGGTCCTCGAGTTCGCGCCGGATACGGGGTGTTTGATTATCAAGTTCCCATCACCATCAAAGAAACCCACCCCAACTGAAATGAATAAAGACGCATCATCCCTAACCCTCCGACGCATCACCGAACTCATCTCCCCATTCCCGGAGAACCATTTCCCGCTGCGGAGTTTCGAGCCTTTCGTTTCTCGTGTTTTCCCTTCTTCTTCTCCTCCTTCTTCCATATCACAAGAACGAGGAAATACCCCAGCAAAGCAACAATCTTTCACGCTAGGCGGCGTTATGTTCCGGCCTCTTCGATGCGATTCCTCACCACCCCCTTCCTCAACCACCACCACAACCACACCTGATATCACAAACTATGAAAATACCTACCTCCTTACCCGCCAACCATACATGCGGAACCGTCTTCCTATTCTTCCCGTCACTGTGCCTATCTACCCACCCTCATCGTCAACCTCATCCTCATCCTCATGCTATTCAACCCAGCACAGCGGGAACACAGAAACTTCCCAAAAACCCATCAGTGCATCGGACTGGCATCTCTGGGATAACAGGTACTGGTTCCGAGTTGCGGGGACGAGTATACCACTTTCATCAGGGGCAGGGGCAGGGGCAGGTGCAGGACCGATGTCGCTGTCGCTGGTTGTGCGGCCGTTACAAAAGTCTGATTTGAAGGGGATTCGCATGGCTGCGTCTAAAGAGGAGATGAGAGTATTGATGGATCGGTTGGGACGTGATGCGCCGGGGTTGGTTCGCTTTACTTTGCCGTTGTTGGTGTATGTTGGAGATGGAGGGAAGGAGGTGCCGTTGGCGTTGCCGACTATAGAGATGTGGTTGCCTGAAGCTGAAGATACTCTAAAGTCAATGTCATGTAGTGTCCGGTGGAAGTGGATGTATAAGATGATTGATCGGGAACCGTTGGAACGGATGGGTTGGTTGAAGAACTAGCTAAGCTATGCTACAAAGAGATTTCCAGACAAGGAATGTACGCATAAGTGAAGATATCACAGAGAATAGGAAAGGAAGGAATCGACATGCATGACCCGCCAACCCGAAGCAAACCCCGTCGGATGCAGTCCAGAATAGCCAAGCAGACCCGCAGGCTATGCCACGACACAAAGGAAAGAGAAGTGTTATGCACAGTGCGGAATAAATGAACGACGCTCCTGAGCATCACCATGGCTCAGACGCCAAAACCACCGCAGAATAGATTCCAAGAAAGAAAAGAACGAAGGAAAAGAAAGGCCATCTCCAGTAACAGGCATACACTCATATCCAGTTCGAAGATATTCCAGGAAAGAAACAAAAACATTAGAATAATGAAAATGTACGTCAATAATGCGAGCCCTGCTACCATGCAGCGCTCACTCACTTGCCTTCAATAAGGCCACCGCGGCTTGTTGCGCGCGTAACCCTCCCACTTCACGTTTGAGCCGGAAATTTTCCTTCTTCAGCCGGCCAATCTCCTCCAGGGCCGACGACAGTTGTGTTTTGAGCGCTTCCTCGACATTTCCAGCTCTCACATCTTTAGCGATTTTGCTCAGTTCGGAGTTGAATCGATCGTAAAGAGCTTCGTTTTCAGCGCTGGCTTCCCGATAAAGTTCGTCGAGCTTCTTAGCACGTTTCTCGCTGACCACCAGAGACGACTCCAGATCCTTTTCAATCGCCGCGGTGCGGCCATTGAACTCCCCGGATAGCGTTTCAAACTTCATCTCGAGGTTGTGGACGCGGGACACCAAGAACGAATTCGCGGTTGGCGAGGCAAATGGCTCGTCAAGGGACTCGTGCCCTTGTGCGTCACCTCTGACTAACGATGGAGTAAGTCTCATCGCCCGTAGTTCCTCACCAATGAGATCGAGCTCATCCTTGAGACCTAGCTGCGCCATGTTCTGTGCTCTTTTTTCACTATTAAGGCGATCCCGAAGCTGTGCCATTAATGTTAGTCGTCATGTCTCCCATATATCGTACATCAAGCGATGGACATGCTTACCTTTTGGGGACTCTGCAACCGCAGTTTGGGGGTCTTCTGAGAAGACGTCGGTTGCAGGCGTCTCGCATCAGAGCCGTTGACTTGAAGCGGTCTCTCCTTCAGACCAGGGGCCCGAGACGAGGGAATGCTTGTAGCGCGTGACCTTCTCTTGGCCTCTTGCGTAGGAGACACCGAGGCCTCGCCTTTTCTTCTCGTGGCGCGTTCCGTCTGCGGCATTTTGGGATCGATATTTTCTTTTCGGCTGGGCGTCACTGGGCGTGTCGGTGATCGGCGGGTTGGCGAAGGCATCCGGGTGGGAGAGCCACCCTTGGCCGGTGATGTGCTTCGGACGGTAGAACCTGAGCCATGACTAGTCTGCGGTCGCGCCTGTCCAGCAGGAGTCGCCACATCGGCCCGGGGTTGATTGGAAATAGATGACGGAGTTGCAGGTCGTTGTCCCACACTAGACACAATAGATACATCGGAAGAGGCAGTGCCGGGTCGCAGGTCTGAGAGGGAACTTCTTCTCTTGCGGCGCACTTTCACCACTCCATTTGTATTTGTCGGGATCCCACGAACGGAGGACAGAGACGGTGGTTGCTCCTGAGAACTACCTGGTCGTCGAAGATGTTCTTGGGAGAGGGATGCACCGGGGCGGTCTCGGGAGCCCGGTCGTAACAAAGATCCTAGACTGGTATCGATGTCGATCGACTTGGACCGTAGAAGCGACCCCTTTGGCGTACCGGGCTCTGAGTCACCCGAGCCCTTACCCTTGCTCAGTGTCCGGAGAATAGACGAGACCTTGCTTTCGCCCTCCAGCTTAGAGTTTTCTCGGTGCAGACCGAAGCCGAAACGCTTCCGGAAGGAGGATGCGTTCGAATTCATGGAACCTGCAGTCTGGGAAACCGACTTTGTTTGGTCGCAGTTGAGAGTCCCTTCCAATGAAGCACCACCAGGAATGTATTCATCGAACAGGTTGTCAAAGTCATCCACTAGTCGGTCCAGCAGAGAGATGTGCTGCATTGGGTCGCCGTCGATAGTCAGAACTTCTGCAAAGGCCGCAGTCAAGGCTCCCCGATCACCATCACTACCCGAGGCATCCAGCAGCTCCGCCAGCAGCCGGATCATGGAAGCCAGCGCACGACGATTCTGGGGACTCTGGTCTGCCAAAAACCGTCGGAAACTCTCGTCAAAGTCCCGCGGGAACATGTTGTCAAATTGCGCTTGCAGAATCCTTAGCGACGGGGAGTCGACAACGGGGCCCATGTGTTCCCTCCACGCATTGGTCATGAACGTCTCGAAGGCCACGAAAAGCGTGTCGACGGGAACTTCAGCTGCTGCTTGGATCCGTCCAGGGTCTTCCAGCAGAATGTTGTACAGCTCATTGACCGACGACCGATCGACATTATCCCTCCCGCGAAGAGATCGTCCGACAATGTTCCCACTCCGAGACTGCAGTGCGAGTGCATAAGCAGCAAATGTTTGCTCCAACGCACTAAATGGACTTTCCTCGCCCTTGGTCGGTGGAGCGCCCACCACTGAGATCTTGACCGGGCTCTCCTCCTTTCCAGGAAACACCGAAGGCAGTGTGTTAGAGCGCGACATGTTGCCTCGGGGTGGAGGCATTTTAGGGTACTCTCCCAGTAGAGTCGCCGAAGTCGGTGCCTTGGAGCCGGATGCATTGCTGTCCTTGGGCTGACTCCCCCCGAGAAGGCTGGAGAGCAATTTTGAGGGCGAAGGGGGGCGGAAGCCACGGGGAACCTTAAACTGAGCCATGAGGTGGCCGGCAAGGTACCGAAGAATGTCAAAGTTGGAATGTACGATCGACTCCGTCATCGTTCGATTTCGAGGTCCATGGAGAGGGAGGAGCACATTTAGCACTGCCAGAGTCAGTATTCATATCAGTGTATCGGTCAATTGGCGAGTACTTACAGCGCTTGGATAACACGGGCACGAAACTATCCACGGTGACCATGTCTGAGGAGGCAGTGCCGACTACGGAATCAACATCCACCCGGTATTGGTCTTCATTGGCCAGAGACACGGATACTATCACCTCCAAGTCGGACTCTTTCAACTTTTGGCTGCACTCTGCCCTAGGAGTATCGAAAATCACCCGGATCTTCGACAGATTGGCTCTCTGCGCGGCCTCTTCCGGCGCTTCTTCAAACACACATGCGAGGATCCCGAGATTTCCCACTGTACCGGTGGGGCTGCGCAGCGACCACTTGCCACTTTCGCGCTCGCTTTCAGAGAATCGGCCTTCGATCTTGGCTTTTGCAATCTCCTCTATGATTCGGCTCGCACGGCCTTCGTACATGGACACCGGCTCGAGTGCAAGCAAGTCCACTGTCGTGTTCTGGTCGGGTCTTGAGGTGGCAGATGCCGGGGCCAAGAACAAAATCCGACCACACGTGGACTGCGTACATCGCACGGTGTGCAAGTCGTATACTTGCACCACTCGGAGTTCGGATGAGGCGGGCGAATTGGGTGCGGTATTGGTTGCCGCGGCGGCGTTATCCAGATCGGCCAGGAGACCACGCGCTGTGGTCTTCGCACCCACCGGCTTCGATAGTAATACCAGACAGTTCTTGTAAATTAGCATAATGCCCGCGCTGGGCTCGATGGGTGGGACATCGAGATGATAGGGCGGGGTTAGCTCGTTGAAATCCACGGCGGTGATCAGGCGGCCGGTCGGTAGAATCGTAGAGGGCCATCCGTCCACCAGCTCTTTCAACCGTCGGAAGCTCTGGTCGTGGTTCGTTGACGAACCGTCATCCAGCGAGCAAATGTCCTTGATAACATCGCGCGCTTTCAATAGTGGTCGGACGGCCGGGTGAACCAGAGGGAGACTGCCGGTCATCGTGTCGATCAGGAGACTATAGCGAGGAAGACGTTGCACCGGCTCCATGAGGAGGGAGCGCAGCTTTTGCTCTCCGGTTTCGTAGACGCGCTTCGAGAAGCTCGAGTGCTTGTCTCTCATAAATGAATTGAGCGTCTGCGTGAAGCCGGTATGAGCCCGCATATAATCAGCGTACGGCTGGGAAAATCGGGGAAACCAGTCTAGGAGCGCGTTGGCAAAGGCCACTGCGCCAATCGCATCCGTTTCCTCCCGCGAGAAAGATCGTTGCGACACCGACCCGGGCAGTTCTGTATCATCGGTGAGGTCATCAATGGCTTCTTTTTCCGTCTCCTCGAGAACCTGTCGAATCACCCCTAGAAAGCCCATGTTGACCTCAAGAATCTCATTCAAGCATGGTGGAAAGAGCGTGGCCAGATCGGACTCATTGGGGCTGGTGCTCGATGGGCCTCTGGCCTGGGCCTTTAACCGGAACTCCTCCGCCACATGACACACCAAAGTGTAGAGCTTGTTCACATATCTCTCCTCCGTATCCACCACTTCGCACATGGTCAAGCGCAGAGCTTGTTTCTGGCCCTTCGAGAAGAGCCGGGACTTGCTCAGGTTGGTCGGTTGCGACGGGGCGCGCTTCAGTCGGGAAGTGGGGAGGAACATGGGCGCTCCGAGGGATCGTACCAGAGATGTATAGCGACCGTATTGAAGATCGGGGGCATCGTACAAATCCGCATTACCATCATGAACATCATCATCATCGTTATCAGGCGGGGCAGGAGGCTGGATGACACCGGCGGGGAGGACCACATCGATATCCACCCAAGGAACCTTGCGCTCTTGGAAAGCACCACGAATGTCGCGCACAATGTCGGCGGTATGTTCTATTTTGGTCATGCGATTTGCTATTTCCGCCGCGTGCATTTCATCAAAGAGCTTGGGCAGTCGGAGCCCCGGTTTCCCGGCGCGGGCGAAGGTCTGCAAGCACTCCTTGGCGGGGTCCGACAGCTCTGCGAAGTACTTCAGCATACTGACGGCGAGACCACGACTGACTTCATCGCCTTGCTTTTCTCTGGGCAAGTGGTTGACCGCAGCGTATAAGGGGGCGGCGGGGGAGACGGTGATGCGCGGGTAGCTTTGGAAGCCGGCGGGGGTGAGGATATGCGCCTGAATGCGCGAACTGCTGACGGTGGCATTTGCAGTTGCGACGGGACCGTAGAAGATGAAGATGGACGATAAATAGGGATCGGAGGCATGGTATAAGGAAAGCTGCTCCAGAGGCAGGTCCGATGGGGCGGTTGAGACCGTCGCCATGATGGCGGGCGGGGGAGAGGAAGGAAGGAAGGAAGGCTGGGTTTATCGCATGCAACGAAAGCGTGGGAAATGGCCGACCGATAAAGTGGCGGGGGTGTTGGATGGGAAAGAGCGATCAAGGATTAGTTGCACTAGTAGATAGCCAATAGGTGGGACAGATTATTAAGGGAAAGGCCAATCTTAATGTCAATCAGAAACCGAAAACGATAAGAGGAAGAGCTAAGCAAGCAAGTAGCAGGAAATAGGAAATAAAAAGTAGGCAGAGTTAGTGACCAGTGATCCGCGATCAGTGATGCCCAACCACCAAAGAACCGGATGGGCAGGTCCCAGGGAGGGGATTAGAATTAGTAGGGAAGGACTATGGCAAAAGAAGGTCGATGTAGTAGATAGACAAAGACATAATAGAGAAAAGCGGCGATGTCGCACAGTCAGAGGTCGTAACGAATGAGGGTCCTCATGCAGCGGAAGGGGAAAGAGAAGGAAACCCCTCCATGGGAGGAACTGGTGAGGAGAGATAAGATGAAGAAGAAGAGTGAGTGAGTGAGTGAGTTGGGAAGAGAAAGGCGGAGGAGGAGAAGGGAAGAAGAGGAGAAAGAGAAAGTCAAGCAGTGGCGGTGATGGGCGATGATTTAATTAATCAATCAATGGATCGATCGGGATCGTAAGACGCGTTTCTGAGGGGAAGGGCCCAGACACACAGACACTGACTGACACACTGAGATGGGGGGAGAGCGAGAGAGACGAGAGACACAGAGAGAGATCCAGGATTAAGCTTGTAAGTGTGTTTGTTTTCGTCTTTTGACAGCCCGGTTGAGGGACTTGCAGGGGATTTGCAGCGTTGGACCGAGCGACTGGCGACTAAAGTTGGTTGCTGATGGATTTAGTGCTGCTGCAGCCCTCCACGATGAGGGGAAAGACAGAGAGAAGATCGGGTCTGGCCGGTTTGGGATTGTGACGCGCCTTTTTTTCTCTTTTTCTTCTTTTTTTGTGTTTCGGACACGCGGGGGAGAGGATCTGGCAAACCCTTAATCTGGTTTAGTTTAGATCGGTGGCAGATCGACTATCCTCTTTCCTTCATTCACAGTTTTGAGTAATTCAAGAATGACAGATAGTACGGAGCATGACACTCTTAATTTGGAAAAGGAATGCTAATAGCTTATTTCATTACAGTATATACACTTTGACTTACCCAAGTATACCATCTATAAAAATGTCCGGATTACTTCTAGTATTTTCCCCTCTTTCCCATCAGCGCAGAATCGAAGAATCACACGCCGACACGTGTAGAAAGGGGAAAGTGCGCCAACTGTCAACAATTGTCCGGAAAAAGAAAGCCACGGGAAGATTCATGGAATGTCCACGAGAGGGTCACACCCGCGCCGAAGTTACTCAATTACTACTACCCAGGTAAGGGTGGTTAAGGTGCATGCGTTGATCATCCTGGAGAAATCCAGCAGTTGTTTACTCTATCGTCAGTCAGATAACAGAAACCATACTAAACGATTTGATAAAAAAAATATAAAAATAAAAAAAGACCGAGTGTGGGACCGGTACATAGCTACTGCGGACTGCCAGATTGATAGATCGAGGCTACTGCTCTCACTGGCCACACCGCCCATACCTTCAAAACATCACACAATCCCAACCATGGATCCTTACTATCCTTAAACCCAGGCCCAAACCAAACAATTAGTCAATCAATCAATCAATCAATCGTTCTTTATGGGTGTGGATCGGGAATACCCTCCCGTTCCTTCATATATGTTCATTATGAAATTCTACCATAACCATCAGCTCTTCTCCTGAACAATTGTCAATTACAAGTTAGTTTAACTTTTCGAGGGTCAAGCAAGGCATCCTCATGCAACCCCCGCAACTATCCTCAGCAAATCGCAATGGGAGAAGCAACCCTTGCAGATGTCCCCTCCTCAAGCGACAAGAGTTATAAGTAGTTACTGCAGCGACTGTCGCTTGCGTGCGTAGTAACCATGAGTCTTTTTTTTTTGGTCTTAGGGTCGATGAATTTTGAAGGGAACTTAATGTCTTAATAAATTACATCACCAGCCAAGACACTGATTAATTATTTTGTAGGATATACCGATCTGAAATATCTAGACACTAATAAATTGCATCGCATGTACTGCAGTAATTCTACTGTTTGGCCGCCGGAGACGGATTCGGGCCTAAACCACATCGGGCAGGGATGGAAAACCTCAGGCAGGCTCTCCGCTCGCCGGAGCCCAAAGAAGACCAGCTGTTGTGTTCCTCCCGCTCGCCGAACTCAACTTGCCTCCTCCCCTCGGCTCCTCCAACTTCCTCTCCTCATTCCTCCTCCTCCCCTCCTTCCCCCTCCCTCTCGCTGCTCTGTTCGAGTAGGGCCATGGTTTGAATTGCCTCCCAATATTCGGCGACTTTCTTTTGGCCGTTCCCTCTTCCTCCCTGCTCCTCATCATGTCGTCCACGCCTTTACCCATCGCGGTCGATCCGGTCGCGTTGGTCATTACGGAATGCATCACAGTCACCTCGGCCATGCGAAAACATGCCCGTTGGGCTCACTCGTCCGTCTCTGCCATCCTCGGCGGAGGCGCCGTCTCTCGTGTCTACGACCGAGATACATCGGCGCCCCCAAGCCCCCGCAATGGGTCTACGCCGCCCCGTCCACGATCGAGAATGTCCTCCGCCGATGAGGATCACGTCCTCGCGAACCGCTGGGGTCTCCGCGGCAAGAAGGGAAAGAGTATGCAAGATAATCCGCTGATTTCAGCCTTTGCCAGGTTGCGGAGCGACCTCAAGGGCTGCAAAGATATCCGGTCCTTTGACGCTCCTGCCTTGCTTCACCCGTTCCTCCAGGTCATCCGATCCTCTTCCACCTCCGCCGCCATTACCTCCCTGGCCCTTGTTGCCCTGACCAAGTTCTTCGCCTACAACATCATTAGTTGCGATTCTCCCAGACTCCCCATGGCCATGCAACTCCTCTCGGCCGCCATTACCCATTGTCGCTTCGAAGCCAGTGATTCGGCCGCCGATGAGATCGTCTTGCTGCGGATCTTGAAATTGATGGAAGGGATGCTGTCTCGGCCCGAGGGCGAGCTGCTCGGAGACGAGAGTGTTTGTGAGATGATGGAAACCGGTCTGAGCATGTGTTGTCAGGTCCGCCTGTCGGAGGTGTTGCGGAGATCGGCCGAAATGGCCATGGTCAACATGTGCCAGGTCATTTTTATGCGCCTGTCGCACCTGGATATCTCCGAGGACGACGAAACCGGTGCCCAAGCTCCTTTGCGCACAGAGTCCGAGCAGACCAACCTGAAGATGGACCCGTCCGTCGACGGGAATACCGTGACCTCGCAACATCCATCCGCCATGGGTTCCGACACCGGGGTGACTGATCGAGATCGCGGCAGCCGCGACGGATCGCCCGAGCAGATGCTGAATGGGAGTGCCGTTGCCGCCCCACCAAACCCTCAGGACGACACCGGTGATGAAGTGAAGCCATACTCTTTACCGTCTATTCGTGAACTTTTCCGTGTCCTCATCGACCTGTTAGATCCGCACAACCGCCAACATACCGAGCCGATGAAGGTCATGGCATTGAGGATCATTGACGTTGCCCTGGAGGTCGCGGGTCCGTCGATTGCGAAACACCCAAGTCTCGCGACGCTGGCGCAAGACGACCTATGCCGGCACCTCTTCCAGCTGGTTCGATCTGAGAACATCGCCATCTTGACTGCGTCACTGAGGGTCGCCGGCACTCTGTTGCTAACTTGTCGGCCGGTCTTGAAGTTGCAGCAGGAGCTTTACCTGTCCTACCTAGTCGCCTGTTTGCACCCGAAGGTCGAAATTCCGAAAGAGCCCGGCATCAATCCGGCCCTTTACGACGGTGTCCCGCAGGTGCCCAAGCTCGTGAAGCCGTCGCCATCGCAAACGAATAGTGGAAGATCCACGCCGGTTCCCGTGAAGGATAGACAACAGTTGGGTCTGGAAGGTGGGTCGCGGAGGCCGGAGACCCGGGAAGCCATGGTCGAGAGCATTGGCGTGCTGGCACGCATCCCGAGCTTCATGGTAGAGCTTTTCATCAACTATGACTGCGATGTCGATCGGGCCGACCTGTGCGAGGACATGGTCGGCTTGCTCTCACGTAGTGCGTTTCCGGATTCAGCTACTTGGAGCACGACCAACGTGCCTCCGCTGTGTCTGGACGCTCTACTTGGTTACGTTCAATTCATCTACGATCGACTTGACGACGAGCCGTCGGACGAGGGTTTCCCCTCCATCGAGCAGCTCCGGAGCCAGCGCAGGACGAAGAAGCTGATCATTCACGCCGCCCAGAAGTTCAACGAGGATCCCAAAGCTGGGATTGCTTATCTGGCATCCCATGGTATCATCGAAGACCCGAGTGATCCCGCCCTTGTTGCTCGTTTCTTGAAGGGGACGACTCGGTTGTCGAAGAAGATGCTGGGTGAATATTTGTCCAAGCGCAATAATGAAGAGCTGCTCGACGCCTTTGTCGAGCTGTTCGATTTCTCTGGAAAGACCATCGTAGATGCCCTCCGGGATCTCCTGGGTGCTTTCCGTTTGCCTGGCGAATCACCCCTGATCGAACGTATCGTTACCACCTTCACCGAGAAATACATGCAAAAGGCCCAGCCCACTCAGATCGCCGACAAAGACGCTGCCTTTGTGCTAACGTACGCCATCATCATGCTTAATACAGAGCTCTACAACCCCAACATCAAGTCCCAAAATCGCATGTCATGCACCGATTTCTCCCGGAATCTGCGGGGCGTGAATTCAGGCCAGGATTTCGCACCTGAATTCTTGCAGGAGATCTACGATTCAATCAAACATAATGAGATCATTTTGCCGGATGAGCATGATAACCAGCACGCATTCGACTTTGCGTGGCGGGAATTGTTGCTGAAATCCTCCTCTGCCGGAGAGTTGGTTGTTGGTGAAACCAACATCTACGACGCTGAGATGTTCGCCGCTACCTGGAAACCGGTGGTCGCGACTCTATCTTATGTCTTCATGTCGGCCTCGGATGACGCAGTATACTCCCGGGTTGTCACGGGATTCGATCAGTGCGCCCAAATAGCTGCCCGTTATGGCTTAACCGACGCCTTCGACCGGATCGTCTTCTGTCTGTCCTCGATCAGTACCTTGGCTACCGAAAACCCCCCCAGTACCGCTCTCAACACCGAAGTGCAGGCCGGTCAGAAGAGCGTGATGGTGAGCGAACTTGCGGTGAAATTCGGACGGGATTTCAGGGCTCAACTGGCCGCGGTGGTACTCTTCCGTGTGTTGGCTAGCAATGAAGCCGCAGTTCAGCAGGGCTGGACCTATGTGGCTCGAATCCTTAGCAACCTGTTCATTAATTCTCTCATTCCTGCGCTCGATTCCAATTTTACCGCTGAGCTTGATATCTCGCCAATTCCATTGCAGACTCCATCGCAAGTCGTGGACCGCGATGGACGGAATACGGAAACTGGGCTTCTATCTGCTTTCACGTCATACCTCTCCAGCTACGCAGCTGATGAGCCTCCGGAGCCGTCGGATGAAGAGCTGGAGAACACCTTGTGCACTGTGGACTGCATTACCGCTTGTTCTACAGCCGACATCTTGGCAAATATCAAGTGAGTAGTAGCATTCGCGGTTCTTTGTTACTCGTATCTCTAAACTGATTTCTAGGTCCCTTCCATTGGAGACGGTGACTTTGGTTGTAGAAGCGCTATTGGCCCAGATGCCCGAAGAAAGTGCTCCGGCAGTCATTGTCGTGAAACCCGAACGACCTTCAGCTGGCTCAAGGGCGTCCAACGGCAGGACCGATGGCAGCCGGTCCAACTACGACCCAGGCATGATGTACCTCCTTGAACTAGCGACTATCCTGACCTTGCGGGATTCGCAAACAATAGAGGCTCTCGGTGAGAGACTCCTGACCACATTACAAGCGTTCATTCGCGACGCGAGAAACATCCATTCTTTGGCCTTGTCCCGAATCATTCATTATCTGCTGAACCTGCTCCGGCTGAGCCACGTATGTCAGCTCCCTCCTTACGACATTATAGTACACTGACCAGCGTTTAGGATCAGCCTTTCATGAGGGTTCCTGTAATCTTGCACGGCATCTCTGGCTTTGACCAGGACATCTTGGAAAGCGTCGCCGTTACGATAGTGAAGAGCTTATCCCGCTGCATCTCGAGCCCCGGGCTTTTGCGGAACGAGATCACCGTCTCTCCTGATTTCTGGTCCATCTTGCAGAGACTGCTGCCTCACAAGGAAGCTGCTCCGCTTGTGTTCGATCTGCTGCACTCCATTGTGGACTCGAATCCTCCCATAATCACTGCCGATAACTATGAGGCTGCCGTTGGCCTTGCGAACGACTTCATCAGCGCCGGTAGCGTAGGCTATATTGAAGAGCGTCAGCGGGACGCGCATGGAAGACGTGGCAAAGCTGTCAAGCCTTCAAAGCCGAGGTACGCCCTTGAAATACTCACGCTTGTACCGACTTTGTAATACTGATGATGCTGGTAGTGAGAATGAGGTGGTTTCACGTGGCGTCAAGGCCATCGGTTACGTCCTGCAATTGACCCGGCGTGTGCCGAATTTAATAAAGCAATCACACCTCGAGGAAAGCGAAGGTTCGTCTAAGAGGATCTCTATACATTCAAACTTGAGCTAATTTATGTTCATAGCCTGGTCCGCCTACTGGTCTCCTATCTTCCAATCATTGACTGCGCAATGCATCAACCCATGCAGAGATATCCGTCACCATGCTGTTTCAGCTCTACAAAGAACTCTCCTTTCCCTTGAGATCAGCTCCACCGATGAGAAGGAGTGGACAGCCATCTTCGACCAAGTTCTCTTCCCTCTTATCCTCCGGCTATTGAAGCCCGAAGTCTACCACTCCGATCCCTTGGGAATGGGTGAAACCCGCGTGCAAGTGGCCATCTTGGTGTGCAAAATCTTCCTGCGCTACCTCGACCAGCTTCCCAACCGTGACGGCATGCTCGATCTGTGGCTCAAGATCCTCGATATCCTCGACCGGATGATGAACAGTGGCCAAGGAGACAGCCTGGTACGTTGCCTTATTACAACCTGAACTCAAAGCCCAACACTAACCCCAAACAGGAAGAGGCGATCCCCGAAAGTCTCAAGAACATCCTCCTCGTCATGGCAGACGGAGGCTACCTGGTCCCTCCTTCCCAGGATCCCAGCAAGGAGCCCATCTGGACAGAGACCAAGAAACGCCTGGAACGATTCCTGCCCGATCTATTTAAGGAAATCTTCCCCAATGCATCCGATGAGAAATCCGCCCCCGTCTCCGTGGCTCCCTCCCCTGCCCCATCAACTCCAACTCCCCCTGCTGAACCCCAAGAGCAAGCCAGTACCAGCGCAGAAGAGCAACCTACCGCATCTGAAGCTGCCGCCGAAGCCAAAGCAGAAGAGGAGACCGAAGCACCGGCGGCTAAACAGGATTGATCACTTCAGTCCATGAGACCTACCTACCTGGGTCTGACAATTCCATCATCATCAATCTTCAGCTTCAGTTATGTTATGTTACCCATTGTTTTCCATGTACCTCGGGCATTTTATAGCGTGGGTTATAGTCGATTTTGCCTCTTGCCACTTACCATCCCATGTTTTGCAAAATTACCTACCCACCTACCTGTGTACCCTGTAAATATAATCAACTGCTCATCATGAAGAAAGACCGTTTTTGCCTTTATTTGGTTTGATACATTGACTAATCTACTGACGGGGACTGAACTATCCCCAAGCATGCATATTGCGTGTTTGTGTTTGTTTGTGTTTGTATCGAAAATTTGCGAGGTATTATCACTTCAAGTATAGAACCTGCTGTTGATTTCTCTCTCTTCTTTACGGTGGTAATATTTATACAACTAGAACCATTCATATAGAACAATATGAGGAGCGGACGAGATTCCTACTATTTCCTTCCACCTTGGTAATTATTAACCACGAATAGTACCTACTAGTAGATAGACATTGGACGAGAAAGAAACAGCTCTACAACCTCTCCTCTCATTCATAGCATGCATGCATAGTATATAAAAGGGCAAAGCCTCACGATTGATCAGCGACAGACAAACAGGCTCAGCTCCGATTCAGGGTGTGTCTATACTATACTATATAGTAAAGCAACGCCGAAGAGAAGAATGGGATGTACTAACTAAATAGGTATCCTATAAGTATAACAAATATAGAGCGAGGTGGCAAGAAGGAAAAACGCGTGAGTGTACGCGGACAGGTAAGATGGGTTGGGTTGAAGATCGAAACAAAGGAGAAGGAAGTTAGATGGTCAAGTGGTACAGATGATCTGGAGGGGTTGTTGTTCTGGGCTATTCAAGAAGGGTCCAGTAGCCACAGTGACTGCTTAATTGGGGTGGATGGTAGGTGGGAAAGTATAGAAGAGTGATTGATGGCGATGACGATGAAAAAGTCACGAGATTTGCAGCAATTCCACCTTGAATTTGATGATGGATGATGGGATGTTGTCATTGAGATTGCAGCGCAGCTATTCAAAAGATAAAAAGGAATGGTATACAGGTAAATTGAGCGAAGAGAAACGAGAAAGAGAAAACTAGTCAGCATCCATGTCGTCATCGAGGTCAATCGCATCCGGGTTGACTGGAGCAGCCGAAGGCTGCTGTTCCTGGCCAGCTGGAGGTGGCCGGTTGCCACCTTCTGGTCCGGTGCTGGCGGCGACAAAGCCCACGGGGGCACGAGCCTGTCGCTCCAATGCTGCCATTGCGTCTGCACGCTCCGCCGCCGCGTCCTCGCCATCTTGCTCGTTGTCTTTGCCGCCGTCTTGGGTCCGCTGTTGACTGCGGGCAATCGCCTGGGAAGCGATGAAGTTGACGTCGGTGCTGTTTCGAGGTTAGTCATGAGCTGGTTTTTCGCTACATGTGGGCATCACTTACTTGTACTGTGCTTGAACACTGCGCTTGATACGAAGCATCTCCTTGAAGGTGTCCTCGTTTCCATGCTGGACTTCGAATGCCTCCCATTTCTGCCAGAAGGGCGCATTGGTACGCGGATCGCAGAACTGAGACGCGTGTCCATAGATCGCACGGGCCCGGTCGATTTCTCCGAGTCTCCGCTCCATTTCTGCAAACTTGAGGCACATTTCCTTCGCTTCTTGGTCGGGCAAGGCTGCAATGGCCCGTTCGTAGATGGGTCTCGTGGAAGTTAATCCGAAGTTTGAAGCCGACTTCGTGATGTAGAACTCGAACATCTCGAATCTGTCCTCGTCGGAGACGGCCCGGGTAGCACGCTCGTAGATTCTCATGGCATGTCTGGCCAGACCGCGCTCCTCTTCCAGGTTGCCGTACATCAAGTACAGGGGTTTTGCAAATTTGGGAGGACATCCATCCAAGGCCTGTTCAAACAGATCGCGGAGTCGCTCGATTCCAATCTTCCGGTCAACGGCCTTGGTCAGGTAGAGATTCCACAGCTCGAATGCAACTGGGTAACTGAAGAGATCCAATCCACGTTCGTAGACCTTAAAGGAGTCTTCGAAGTATTTGTTCTCCTCCAGGAGATTGGCGTAGTTGACGACGGTTTGAGGGGTAGCGATGCGCAGTTCGAAAATCCTTTCGTACACCTTCTTGGTCTCCTCCAGGGAAGACACACTTTCTACCAAGTCGACATAGAAACTCCACAACTTCCAGCTCTTGTGCACACGTTGCTGAGGTGACAGGTTCTCGTCGAAATAGTCCACAGTCGATTTCTTCGGTGCTTGTGTTGCCTTCGCCATGATCTCTACGGCCTTGTCGAAGTTCTCGCTCCGGAGTTCCATTTCCGCCCACTCGCACCATGTCTCGGCCAGTTCAGCCACTGATTTGAAGGGAACCTTAACAGCCTTTTCGAAGATAACCCTAGCTGTGTCTAGGTCGCCTCCATTCTCGTAAAATTTGGCATAGTTGACCCAGAGTTCGGAGAATTTGCCATGGGCCTTCTTGGGGTTGATAGCTGCAATAGCTGCTGTATATGTTTGCACGACTTCGTGCTTGTTGTCTCCCCAGAGGGCCACTCTCTTCTCCCACTCAATGACATTGTTGGGGTTCTGCCTGAGAAGCACATCGTTAACAAGGAACGGTCGTCGATCCATCAGTTGCTCAAATCGCATCATCCGCAGATCAAGGTCGAAGTCGGCTTCTTCGTCACTTTGTCCTTTGTCAGTTCGAGTTGCTGCTGACTCCATCAAGCTTCTGATGATAGACTCCTCGAATTCAACATAAGAGTCAAAGATCAGGGTGAAGTCTCTAACTGTCATGACCGTCGTGATACCTTCCTCAAAGACATCTCTAGCTTTTTCGAAATTGCCTCTGGTGATCCAGTACGTGGCCAAGCCAGCCCACAGCTTGCCCCTCTGGTCGGCAAACCGATCAATGCCGCTGCGCAAAATGGCGTCAACATCAATTCCTACCTGAGGGCCAGTCTCGATCTGCTTTGCCTTTGATACCAACAAATCAACCATCTCGGTCCACAGCTGAAAGTTACTCTTTCCTTCCTTGGACTGAAAACGGGGGTTGTCGAGGATCTCCATGTACCGCTTCACGGCCTCCGTGTACTGGCCCATATCGACGAGCAATTGAATGTACTCCTCGGCATTCTCAGGGTGAATCTGCATGTACCGAGCCCAGATCTTCACAGCGGTCTGGCCTGACGCGGAACGCGCAAAAGTCTTGTAGAGCTTCCAAATCCGATTGTGTTGTGTGATTGGCAGAGCTCGCAGTGCACGATCGAATGTCCGTCGAGTTTGCGTGACAAGAGGCTGCTGGAGCAGGAAGGAGAGGTACATTTCCCATATCCGCGGCATCTTATTGAGCAGGATGAGAGCACGCTCGAAGAGCGCGTTCACTTTCTGGTATTCGGCCCGATAGACAGTCGCGTTGCGGCCCTTTAGGTGGTGTGTCCGGAATTCGAGGTACTGCCTCTGGTCAGCTGTATTCTGACACCACCATGTGACACGGAATATAATAATATGAGGGGTTCCGCAGGTAGAAAAAGAAAGGTTCCATACCATTTTCCACAGCTTGTAAGATCTCGGCAATTCTCTGCACGCACGCTCCATGACCTGCACATGATGTTGGTTAGCACGTATATCGAGACGTCATCGCGACGGCAGAGAAAACGTACAAAGGCTTGCTCGTAGAGCGTGCCATGTTGCTGTTTATATTCGATATAGGCAAGCCATGGCTTGATGCTACCGGGACTGCGAAGGAGATCCTGTTCGTAGACAGTATCCTGATCGGCCTGCAATCACATCGCACAGTTAGCCAGGGTTGTCTGGTAAATCAATGGATGCGTCACCCCCGCTTACAATCAGGTAGAGGTCCGGCCCTGAGGCCGACGTTCGGTCCATCTGAGCGTGTTGCCGGTGGGATCTCGGGGGCAGGATTGTCCCTGGCATTGCGCCACTCAATCGAGCGGGACCAACTCACACGGTCAACACGAAATCCGCAGAAAAGGGGGTCGCATGAACGGGTAAAGCTTGTCTGGTCGCGCGGGTTGGAGAAAAGCGCCGAGCGCTGCGGGCGATGAAGTCGGACGTTGTGCACGTGACCGGCAGTCATGCGGGCGGGCACGGGGTGGCCCAAGCTCACTATCGCGCATCGTCATCGCATATCGCGGCCCTCCCTCCTCGCTGCAGCTATCGTGGCCTTTGTCGGGATTGGAGTGGCCCTTCTTGTTCCCTCTTTTTTCATTTTTGTTTTCGTCTGCATCGATCATGTCGGGAGCTGTGGTATGTCCAGATTTTATCCTCCGGTCTCCTTTCACGAGCTGTGCGGAGGCATGCATACTGATTACAATCACCTATTCAGGGCCGTGAGGCAGTCTTTCCGACTCGCCAGTCGTTGGGGTTGATGAAGGGTAAACTAAAGGGTGCTGAGACTGGACACAGTTTGTTGAAGCGGAAGAGTGAGGCTTTGACCAAGTATGTTCTTTGACTTGCCCTATCTAATTGGGTCTTGTTATCACTAACCCGTCCCGATCTACAGGCGTTTCCGGGGTATGACAGCCCTTCCTCGCTGAAGCTCCCTACCATGTCGGAGACTAACCCCGGTGTCTAGAGATCACTCGGCGCATCGATGAAGCCAAGCAGAAGATGGGACGGGTCATGCAAATCGCCGCTTTCTCACTTGCCGAAGTCAGCTATGCGGTCGGAGGAGATATTGGCTACCAAATTCAGGAGTCCGCCAAGCAGGCCCGGTTCCGTGTGAGGGCCAAGCAAGAGAACATCTCTGGTGTCTTGCTCCCTCATTTCGAGAGCTACACGGAGGATGGAATCAACGACTTTGGCTTGACGGGTCTCGGAAAGGGTGGTATGCAGGTCCAGCGCTGTCGGGAAACCTATGCCAGAGCGGTGGAAACGCTAGTGGAGCTGGCGAGTCTACAGGTTGGTTTTGTACCCTCGTGTCGTTGGTCAGACGAGTTAATACTGTTCTTAGACCGCATTCGTGATTCTAGATGAGGTTATTAAGGTGGTGAACCGGAGAGGTACGTGCTACTGTCCGAACTCATATCATTCATTAAGCTAACTTGTCACAGTCAACGCCATGTAAGACATGCAGCGCTTCGCCCATTAACCCAGATACTAACCGGTTACAGCGAGCACGTCATCATTCCCCGTACTGAAAACACCATCAAATGTTCGTATCCCTACCCTGACATCCTCCTACCCACTAACACCACCCAGACATCAACTCGGAGCTGGATGAGCTCGACAGAGAAGAGTTCTACCGCCTGAAGAAGGTTTCCGGTAAGAAGCAGCGCGACAACGCCGCTGCAGACGCAGAGATCCTGGCTGCGCGGCAGAAAGAAGCAGCCAGGCTGCAGGAAAACGCAGATGCTGAGAAGAAGGAAGAAGAGGCACCTGAAGCACCCGACGTCCTCGGAGAGCAAGAAGATGCCGATGTGATTTTCTAGGCGCCGTTCAGATTCCCCATCGCCCTGTAACTAGTACCTCCCTCACCTACACTTTCTAGCCTGGAGCAGTTCTTTTTCGTCACTTCATATGCCTTACACTGTCAGATATCACACCGCCAGCCGAATGATTTACCTCAAAAGAGACATCAGACATGCTTTCTTCCCAGTTACCATCCAAGAAATCAAGTAGGTAGTAATAGTAATAAAACAAGAGACATACTAGACACGAGGGAGAAAATAAAATAGAAATACCCACCCCAACGCCAAACAAGCCACAACCACCCCAATCATTGTCTCTGGTAAGTAACGCGAATGGGCTTTCCAGCCTCTCCCATAGGCATCCCCGACGTCGCCTCCTTGGCACTGATAGCCCCAGACTCGTTCTCGTACTCGACGAACGCAATACCCTTGCGTCCGGGGACCAACCGAACCTCCTGGAATCCCTCGAACCGACCAAACACAGCCGTCAGACTGTCCTGATCCGCAGTATCGGGCAAATCGCGCAAGAAGAGAATCTTGTTCGGAGGCAAATACTCGTCCGGAATAACCGCCGCCGCAGCCCCACTGGTAGGCTTGAGACCAGCGCCCTTGGCAGTCTTCGCAGGACGGCCAGGTTCCGTAGGTGCGCCGGGGGGTCGCTTGAGCTTTTTCTGAGCTTCGAGGGCTTCGTGCGCTTGTTTGCGTTCTACACCAGACACCACCATCATTAGCCATTTCCAACAGAACGAGACAATAAGAAAAGCGAGGAGAAGGGGGAAACCTAGCATACCCTTCTCAGCCAACCTCCGTCTCTTATGCGCCTCCAACTCATCCTCCCCGCCCTCACGCAACACCGTCATATCACTTCTCGTCTTCGCGTAATCCAACACCATGGGTTTATCGAAGAGTTCGAAGCCATTGATTTCGTCGATGGCGCGGGTCGCCGCCTCCACGGTGTCGAAGACAACAAACGCCTGTCCTTTCGCCTTCAGGTTCGTTTTCGCGACGATTTCAAGTACCGTGCCGTATTCGGAGAAGATCTCTTCCAGCGCTTCTTTTAGCTGGTCGACTTTGATGCGCTCTTCCAGGTTGCGGACCTATTTTGTTTCGTTGGAATGTTAGAGATGTGGTGTAGTTGTGGAGAGGGGAATGGTGGAGGAGGTAACTGTACGTAGACTCTGTGGGCTGGCGGTTAGTTTTATGTTATTGCTATATGGGTTTGTTGCGATGCGGGTTCGGAGGATGGAGAAGAGATGGGGGGGAATGGCTTGGACTTACGTGCAGTTGGGGGGTATCGGGGTGGGCGCTGTTATGGACGCCATTGTTGCTGTGTTTTTTTGTGGGATGTACCCTTGTTGGTGGAGGAGTTGGAGGATTGGTGGTGAGAGCTCTCGGAATTACCTACCTGGAGTAGGTCTCGAACTGTAGATATGTCGGCGACGGGGCCGGTGGATGGGTGCCGCTTTAGCGGGTGAGCTTCGGGTCAGGTGATTGCTGCTGTGTGGAGCGAGCTATTCCTGAATAAGACAGAATTAGGACTCTTCTTCCATCACACCAGCATCATTGGTCTAGTGGTAGAATTCATCGTTGCCATCGATGAGGCCCGTGTTCGATTCACGGATGATGCACAGCAATTTCCTTTTTGCCTTTTGCATTACTATTAAGCCGCTACTTTTTCGTACACTTTGGGCCTGTCTCTTTTATGTTTCTAGATATTTTCTGTAAAATTGAAAAGGTCGCCAAATCATGGGATATCTAACACTGCGAAATGCGCTAATTACAACCCAATGTCTTCCTCAACTTCTCAACCTGCTCTTTCAACTGCTTGGTCGGTTTGGACCAATCTTCCGTCTTGACTACTTCAACCTCCGTCTCTATGTATATATACTCGGCCACAGTGTTACGTACCTACTCTTATTAGCTGTAAACACCGCAGAAAGATCGCAAGACTCACCCTAGGGAACGGATGCAGTAGCAGCGCCGTCATTTTCTTGATCACTTCCGTCTGTAGTTGCTCTATCCTCGACAGGGGTGCATAAGCCCGGACTGCCGCTTCTAGTCGGACGATGTTTGACGATTTGAAGTGCGCTCTTTGGACGAGAACAAATAGCTTTCGCAGACTGTTACTTGCTGTTAGTAAACATTGCAGCTGCAAATGGGAGAAAAGTACCTTGGGATCGAGTCATCGGACACAGAAGAGACAAAGCTGTCCAATAGGAAAGCCAAGACCTCAAGCACAGGAATCGCGAACCGATCGTCTTGCAGGTTCTCGCCCAATTTAGCAGCCAGGTCCTTGATTATGGCCAATACTGCAGCCTGCGGATCTTCTGCTTCTTGAATGCTCTGTACCAAAGCTGAGCGAGACGACCGAATCAGTCCTTCGCTACCAGCAACGGCCGAAGTTGCAAGGCCTTGGAACAGAGGCTGGCGCAGGCAATCAATACTCTGCAACTGGAGCAGCTGCAGCAGATACTCCGTCGAGGATACATGACTGAAGTGTTCGTATTTCCTGATGTAATCAGTATCCTTATCTTGAAAACACATGGTAGACGCACCTTGTCAACGGCGGAAAGCCATTGGCTGTTTCCCAGTAGCCCTGAAGACAAATCCAAGCTTGCACACGCACTTTGTCAAGCTTTTCCGCTGCAAGTCGGCAAAGGCACCCAACAATATCTTGCACCCCAGGCAATTGATTGGGAAGACTTGGTCCTGCTTCTAGGACCGTCTTTGCGGCCTGAATCGCCTCAAGCCGAATCAAAGAACCGATGTCTCCTCGCCTATCGGTTGTATAATCATTCAGGAAACGGACGAGGTGATTGAGGATATCTTCGGTCACGTCTTCGAAGCATCAGCAACTGCTCTACTTTTTGGCAATCAGACATACCTATATGCGGCAGAATACCGGTAGCCAAGCTCTTGACAGCGGCCACTCTCTTCTCGATCAGTTCTTCTTTCTCTGCACATTCTATTATGCTGTCTATGATAGATTTTCTGAGAGGACTGTTCTTGTCAATTCGTTTGAATACTGTGCCCAGGGCCGTGATCTGGCCGCGGCCTGTTGGCAGGTTCCAAGTAGTCTGGATGTGGGAAAACCACCCCTGAATCATCTTCTCTTGTTCGTCAGGTGGTAAAAGAGGTAGAAGTTCGGATACTGCATTGGATGAGCTCTCGATAGAAGTGTCCTCGCTCCGTGATATGCATAGCAAAAGCGTGTCTTGGGCCTTGGTTAGTAAATCCACTGAGGGTTGAGAGATTCGTGGTTCACGGGCCAGGGTAACTGATTGAGCAAGAGAACAGATCAACTGAGAAGAGGCCTCCGCTGTCAGCTCAGGCCGGAAAGTCTGAAGGGTGAGGTCATCTTTGGTTGGTCCGAGCGGAGAGCCAAATATCTCCCAGGCTTTGGCCACATAATGCGAGACACTCGTTGCGTCCAATGCATCTATGGGATCCCCCTCACGGTGGGCGTTGAATGCGTCAACCGTAGCCGCGATGGCCAAAAGACAGCCATGTCTAGTCTCCACGTCACTGTGTGGAATACTAGATAGCCTATTCAGCAGCCGCTGGAACACTTGTTGCATTGTTTTGTATGACTGCTGCGTACTCAAAACTCCAATTGCTTTGGCCGCATGCCTGCGAGACTCTACATCAGGCGATCCAATACCTCGCCAGTGCATCAATGATTCGACAAGTGGGCTCCAGTAATGGAGGCTGAGAGCAGCGGTTGCGTTGGCAACATCGATCATTGCCCGCGAGCGCCGAGCCACCGCATGGTAGTCCACAACTTGCACAAGCGGTATACCTTCGGCAATTGTGTTGGGGTGTCGCCCGATGAGCTCTTGCAGTGCTGCAGAAGCACCCCTCCGAATATTTCCAGACGGGTCAACGCACGCGGCACACACCAGTTCGATCGCTAGCATCTGCAATGTGCTTTCTTCTTCACCTTGAGCTGTGGCTGTGCTGATTGTCTGCGGTTTCAAGGCAAGCAGTTCCTGGGTGGTATACTTGCGAGACAGCGCCCAAATTCCGAAACACGAGGCGTCGCGTACACCTGTTCCGACAGAACTTCCAGTTGATGACCGTTGTTCGAAGTCAAGGCCCGAAATAAGTGGTTGAAGCACATCGCTGAGTTGATGGGTAGGAGGCGCACGGCGAAACAAGAGATGGCCGAGCGTCAAGATCAGCCCCTGCCACCTCTGAGCGTCCACTGCGCTCAAATTCCGTTTCAACGTGTTGATGCCTATCCTCCGAGCCTCCAGCGGTGTCACGATGGTGCCGTCCCGCTTCTCATACAGAATGTTCTCCTCCAGAGAGCCAGTAACAGCCTCGATGACCTCCGCGGCCATATCGGGATCCAGCTTCAATGTAATAATACTTAGGGCCTTACTCGCTGCGAAGCGCACAGGGGTATCCTTATCAGCAAGAGCGACGAGGAAGTGATCAATTGCATCCTCTAGAATTGTAGAAACCTGGTCGTCCGAGATTGTACTGTCGCCCCTCTCACTGAGTGACAAGGCCATAACTGTTACCGTACGCAAGATTTTGATGATAGTCTTCCGTGCCAGCGCAGAAGACTTGATAACGTCTGAGACAGCTGAGTTGCCCTGCAGAATCTGCAGCGTCTGTCCAAAGACGGGTGACACCAGGGGAGCAAAGTCCTCCACCTGGCCCGACGCACCCAGGCGAGCGATGAAAGACAACACCCCAATACACGTGTAGACTGAAGGGGGTTCAAGATTACCTGCAGGCTGAACAACCGAAAACGCCCAGTCCGTCAGATTAGTCAAAAGCCCAAGCGCCTGCATATCACGCCGAAGCACCAGTCGTGCCAAAACAATTGTAGCGGCTTCCCGCTCTTTACCTGAGACGTTAATATAATTCAAGGCCACGGAAAGTAGAGACTTTGTAACCACTGGTGTGCGGTTTGGCATCTGTTTCAGAGTCCCGAGGTTGTCATACGGAACCGGGATATCATCCGACGACATCGAAGCCAGGTCGAAGGGAGCAAGTAACAAATGCGATAGCCAAATCAGCATCACATATCGTTCTTCCCAGACCAGTCGCAGGGGAATGTCTCCAAGGCCTAGCTCAGGTTCATCTTTGACGGCATCCCATTCAACGAAAGCGCGGAGCAGCGGATCAAGATACTTGGGTTCATTGTTCAAAAACCTGCTGATGACTTTGACCCCACGGACTTTGCAAAAGGTATAAAGCAGTCTGCAGATCGCTCTTGGAAGAGGATACGCTGTTTTCTGGCCTTGCAATCCTGCAGGTTTGGACGCGTATTGGTCGCGATGCTTCAGCAAATATGCCAGAAAGGCATCAACTAAAGGGGGTAGAAGGGCCTGCAGGTGGGGGTCCAACAGCTGCGGCCACTCCTGAAACGGCTCCAACTACAAAGTGGTCAGCTGTCACTACAAGAAAAATTCGTAGACTAGACATTGAGATTAGGCAGGGCGTGGGCAGCTTGCTTACCAGGCCGACGAGTCTTTCTGTTTTTGCGGCGGGGGTCCATCTCCGTGGAATGCGGGTGTTTGGCTGGTCGGGTCGAGTCTTCCAAAGGAGAGATGGCAGCTTCTCGGAAAACTCTTGGACGAGGTCTCCAGAGGCACGCTGGAGCTTAACCTCCCTATCCTCGGCCGCATCCATGATGAAGTGCCACTAAGTATACTGAAGCGTTGAGAGCATCGAATCAGGAAGATTGAAGTCGCCGCGGGGATTCCATCTGCTGGTCGAGTGCTTAGTCATCATTATACAGATCGATTCCAACTGCATAATCATCCTTCTTAAACCAGTCCAACATGATTCTAAGTACCTATTCATACCAAATAACTATTCTAATAGGTATCCTTGAGTCTAATCTAACATATCTGGTTGTTGAGATTATCGATCCCGGCAATCATGTCGCCTGCTAGGATTAGTACTAGTAGTAGTATTATATATTTCTCTCCGTCGGCCTTGCCGTTTGGCTACTAGTATAAGGGTTTAAACTGGTAGTACTAGCTCAAGCCCCGATATTGATCAAGGTCCAGCGCTTATATACTTACTAGATAAATTATAGATAAATAGCGAATTACACAGAGTCTACATATAGTATAAAGTCTTCAGATCTACGTATGTAGAGGAAACCCCGGTTGATGATATTCACGATTCCTCACAAGACAGCATGGAATTGCATGAATCATATTTTGGAGCACTATCACCAGCTGTATAGATTCACAATATTGTGAATAATGCCTCGTCATGGGATGTAGCAACTCAGAGTTACGATAATAAGTAAATTAGACTCAGTGACAATGCAATTGCAGTGAAGTCCCCAAGAGACCCGGTCTATATAAAGGCCTCAACCACCCTGACTCTCCAACTTCCCAAAATAATCTGACAGGATCTCTACTACATTATCTACAAAGCTTTAAGACACTCTGCTTATATAAATGCCCACTGTTACTAGATGAGATATAAAGACTCTCCAGTGATGAACCCTTTATCGAAAGAACGTGATAGCATCTTAATGGAGTCGAAGATACAACGATATCCATACCCGATGACAAGGATATTGATCTGCAAAGTATCATTAGGGTAGATGGGCTCATGGGCTGAGTACATTTTGATTATGGTATGTCAGTTATTTGACCGAACCAGAGAACCTTCCTGACCTTACCTTACAAAAGGCCGACATCAAATGCTCTAGAATTGGTTCTCTGGACCATTCCGTACCGCGTGTGGGATCCTCGCTCTGCATAGTGAGAGCTTGAGACATGACATCCTTCTTTTGTTCTTCTTTTCAGTTAATATTCTCTAAATGTCGTGCTTGGCCCTTCTTGCTTCGCTTGATTGAAGAGCCACCACGCGACTGCGGCTCGTTGGAACAGCGCTCATAGCATGGTTCGCTAAATGGACCAACAATCAGGTAGATTGAATAACTAGCGAGGCATGAGACTTGATAGATCATTGGCGCAGTGTCCATTGGAAAGAGTTTCTCTATTGAACAGAACTCGAAGCCTTTTTCCCCAGCTCAGGGCTTTCTAAGCGAGGAAACTATAGTTTAAGTGGCTGTTCATTGGTTATGAACCCCTGTGAGCCACATCAACAGACAGTACAATGAGAGTACCAGCCAGGAGCCGGGTTATGGGGAGTATAGGCGTGCTCGGTCTACCATTCCAACTTTACGTGGGTTTGGAACCTGAGCCCGGACTGCACCGTGTGAATGAGCCAGAAGAAGACGTGTTACCGAGTGAACACGTCCACGAACTTGATTACACTAGGCACACAACAATTGATAAAACAAAACACCAACAACAAAAGCAGATGGCATTTTGGGTAGCATCCTGAAGTGATCCCAGGTAGACTGGGCCAGGGCTACCCGGCGCCACAGAAGTGTGGCTTTCTTCATACGACGGAGAACCTTTTTCCCAAGACCACGCATTTGTTGTTTGCGTCGAAAACACCAAACTCCAAGTCTCTGCTCCGCAGGTCGGGGTTGAGAGAGATAACCACGAGACTACTGGGGCTGGGTTCTCTGTGACTCGGAGGAAAGCTACAAGTTACTGGGATCCCCGGCTCAGCCAACAGCTAATCTGCTAGATATCCCCAAGCCGTGGCACATTGGTCACCTGGTGCTTAACAACATCAAAATCAATTAAGGCCTGGGATATCGCAAAGAAACACCACAGGCAGCGACTTGTAGTCGCCACAAGTACTCCAACGCCATGTATTGGGCGGGAATAACATCGACTGTCCTTGTGAGTGAGATGCGATGTTGGGAAGACATGAGCGATGCAAGACAACTGATGTTACTTGACACTGCTATATAGGGTTATAGAGTCTTCCTCTTTTTTGACCGCAATATCGAGCAAAACGTGCAAAGCACAACATTAAATGCTGGTCACCTCTTTTATCATCCGACCTTGGGTGAAACAAACATTTTGACAGTGCCAAATCCGCTCACGCTCGAGAGCACCGATGGATAGAATCAAGAAGGTTGTTAATGTAAGCATACGATGGATTGTTACGATGGACAAGGGGACTAGCCGCCCAAAGCGATACATGCCCGTGAGCATGAAGTTCAACTTCGGTATGCATTGTCTTCGCCACGCGATCAATAACTACAGACCTGCCCGAAGAGTTCCTAACCCACTATGATCTAGCCGCCTCGCTACGTGGCTGCGTGGCTGATGATTCCCACGCCAGGATATGATTATTTCCATGAAAAAGCACCAAGCACAACAATGGAAGATGTGCCTCTACTCATGCAGAGTGTTACTGGCGCCTTGATCAGGAACTGGCGGATTTCACCGAGACCATATCAATCCTTGCCTGATCTCGATATCGAAGAAATAATGTGTTCAGCCTGACACATACTTCATGTCTCAGGTCCTTTGATACCACACCTAATATCAATTCAAAAGTGTCATCAGCGGGGAAGTGACACTACGCTAAATGACAACATAACTACGGCCTTGTCGAATGGCCGTCTGCTGCAACTAATAGAGGACGCCTTATTCCAGCTTTCCTGGAGAAAATTCGAGACAAAGAAGTTGCTCCGTGCTGGAGTAACTGATCTAGATCTAAACAACGAACACAGAAGAAGAGGATTCATTCAAAGCAGATAGTTGTTCATTCTCTTTTACTAAGGCTAACTAAAGGAAGAAAGGAGAGGACTCTACCCAATCGGGTAGGTACGTTGATGACCTCTCACTCGCTGATTACGTCCAGAAGACGTCTCTCTTGCGAGCTGCCGGCACGGCGGACGAAGAGACCCTGAAAAGTGAACTATGGGAAGGCCTTGATAACAACCTTGCCTACCTCGTTCAACCAATGGAGAACAAGACGCTCGAAGCCTTCAAACGCCGCCTGCGTGCAGGTAAAGCAGGTGCGAAACAGCAGTGGCAAATATACAACAAGAAAGAGACTATACAGGGTCTAAGCGATCGGATAATGACAAAGACGGCCGTCAAGTAGTTAGATGGAGGCCACACCGATAAAGCCAACCCGCCTGACGCTGCTAACAAAGCAAAGCCGTCCGGCACCGGCAGTCGCTACCGTAACGGTCCATCACGGCCATCGCGGCCTTGCCGACACTGCGGAGGTGATCACTATGACCGGGAATGTGACAAACGCGACCGCCGTGTACACCTAATGAAAAGGAGAGGACTCTACCCAATCGGGTAGGTACAACGCAGAAGTCGTTATTGGTGAAGACCAGGTTGAATTTTTTTACCGGATGCTGATGAAACCTCCCGAGACCAATCTGGAACAAGCTGCGCATCAACTGGCTGGCATATTAAAAGGCTCGCCCCAGATGAGATTTAAAATTGGGATACTGCGTGATCAAGTCCTTCTCCGAAATAAGAGGCACTCGTGTGGACCTGGTATTCAGGCGAAGAAGTCTACGTGTATGCGACTCTCAAGGCGGCGGGTTTCAATTGCAGGATACTCCACTCCGATATTGATCACAGCGAACGTCATAAGCTCGACAACAACTTTAGTGAGCACCAAATCAAGGACATTATTCTCGTCATCTTCTATATAATATATTCAACAGAGCTGAGTCTGCAGTGACTTTACAGAACTACTCATCTCTTCAGCGTGGCTCTCACCCGAGCTATTATTGAACGAGTAATAAGCAGGGTATGCAGAGTCGGCCAAAATCATATTGCTCAAGTGTTCAAGTATAAAGTCCTCGACTCTTTTCACATTATTCTCACCAAGCGCCCTACCCAAAAGGCGCTGCCTGGCAGAATGACTGATATGTCATCATCGCTGACTTCTTTACTACATCTTGAAGATGAGTTTGTGGTCGCTACTGCATGGGCTATCTGAGATGGGCCGGCTGGTATGGCCATCTGGCAGACTTACTTCTCGATGGTCTCCGAAGCATCACATTGTCATAGATATTATGGATGATGTCGCAGTCCTATACATACTGTGGATATACAGACATTTCCTCGGAGTCCATCCGGAGACAGATGTTATTTGGTGATGATGATAATATCTGGTAAGATAGCCAAGATGACTACAAGATCTGTACAGCTCGTTAGCAATGAGGTTGGACGATAGTCCGATATTGTATTACTGGCTCTGTGTAGTAACTGCCTGGTTGGCAGATACTATGTTCCCACGCCTTCTGGCATCACGGGTGGTAAAGTCGACTTGACTTGCTGTCTGCCTGTGGTTTGCGGCATAGAACTGGGGTGGGATTGGGATGTCCATAACTATGACACCCAACTGAGGAATTGCAGTCGATATCAGATGCCAATGGCTATGGAAGCACACGCACGTCGATCCATTGTTCGCTCATGTTCCCACACCAGTAAGCTTCGTCTTATCGACCAACACCACACCGGTCTAGGCCATGATATTGATTATCGAATGGGGCCGCTGATACTAAGCAAGCGGTTCCTAAGAAGAGATCCTGAGCTTGTCCCAGGCGTTCAACAGTGCCGAGCGATTGGGACTCCCTCCCTCCTCAAGAACGCCCAAGCGAGTGAGTTATACTTGCAGCTTATATAACAGGAATTTGCGAATTACCCTGGCGATTCGTCGGGGAAAAATTATTCCATAGGATTTCGGCATGGAATATACGAGATAGTTTATTGCGGCTGGCTCGTTGGCCCCTTCTTAATTCCCTAGTGTATGGTTTTAGGAGCTTGTGAGAGAGAGAGGTTCAGGGCATGAAGATCATCATCATCATACAATGGTACATATGATATCAAGATATATATATATATATATATATATATGCACGGAATAATATGTGCACCAGCTACTGTATCTCCAAACTTTGATATAAAATGATAGTGATACCAATCAGGCAATAAACTTATGTTAAATCATCCACCCTACATCATCATCGGAACCATCACATCCATTGTAAAACTCCAACTCCTATTAATCAGCCAGGGCTCACAGTGGGTAGAGAAATACTACTTCAGAAGTAGGGTCAACTTCGACCTACGCTTGTAGATACAAACCCAGGGACTTTAGTGATTGTGCATCGAATTATCATTTATTTCATGTGAACATCTCAAGACAACTAAGTATCTGAACCATCTAAATACAAAGCAAATTGAATCACGCTACCTATGCAATCCCAAGCCCATAACAAACAAATTCCTCATAGACCCAAAGATCAACTCAACGATCCACATCAAAAGCCGAAGGACTGCGCTTTCGACCAGGCCGATGACTTCCCCTCCCTTGATGCGCCAACATCAACATAGTCCGGCGAACATGCATCACTGTAATAGCAATAGCCAGGGAATTCCACACGTCCTGGCCGCGTTCCGACAGGTCAAACTGAGAGATGAACCGACCGTCTTCTTGGCCGTTGCCGATCTCCCGAGGATCAGTGCTATGGGTCAAGATGGCGACGATGGGACCGCAGATAATGAACCCGGTGAGAAGGGGGAATTTGGTGTTCTCAAGTATTTCCGCCATCTGTTTTTCTGTATAGGTGTTGTTTGCCACGCCGAGGTCTTCCTGGTGCTGCCGGGTAAGCTTCTGAAGCTTTGTGTTTATCTTCCGGATGGCCGTGATGGTTTTTTCGTGTTTCTTTTGAGCATAGATCACATGGACTGGTAGTGCATCTTTCATGGTGTGTAGGTTGACGTCAAAGAGAGCCCAGGAGACGTATTTCTGGATGGCTTGTTTGATTAAGGGTTCGGGCTGCTGGTGTAGAATGTCGCAGTCGCGGACACGGCCTCCAACGGCAAATAGACTTGTCAAAGCTTTAATAGCTGGATATATATTAGTATCTCTCTTGTAACGCAGTAAGTGAAAACTCACCATAGAGGTTAGAGCTTCGAGTGACGTCGATAATTGGCTTATCAGTCTCCTCGGAGCTCCTAGGATACAAAGATTCAGGCAGTGTCGGAAAGTCATACCGCCAGCTTCTGGGGACAACCGGCTCGAATCCGCGCATGGCAAGGCGAAAGAACAAATCCTTCTCTTCCTCGTTAAAAAGACCCTTTGGTACATTGATCGCGCTGGCCCAGCGCTTGGCTCTTTCCACCGAAAAGTCAAAGACAATACCCGTCTTCTCAGTATGATGAATAGGCCGGTCCTGATATTCTTCGTTATCATCCTCGGTAAAGTCGGCTGGGATTGCATTATCGGTTTCAATGGACTTCGCCGGAGTGTCCTCCGGTTCGGGAGACACAGATTCACCTGGAACGTACTCCTCATGTTCTTTTTTTGGAGCCTTCTTCGGGACAGGGCGAGCACGAGGGAGTGCAGACGAATTGATTGCAGCTTTAGTTATAATTTTCTTTCGAAGAGTATCCGGCGTCGGATATGGGATCGCACCTAGATCCGTCGTTGTATGATCCTTCTGTGAGAACCCAGTCACCCCATCCTGATACACAGGATCGGTTTGAGCAGACGGCGTAACAGGAACCTCTGCCTTCACCGGCTTGTCAGGGGTCAAACGACGAGCATCAACAGATGATGCTAATGCAGGATGTGGCATCACCCTCCTCTTCGAAGCCCTGACCGTCGCTTCTTCGCCCTGGCTGCTATCCCCATCATCATCTTTCCCAGGCAAGTATGTAGCATCCACATCCGGTCTCCTCTTCCTATTCCTCTGAGCAACCCTGTCGATGAGCTCACTAGGATCAATCTCTTTCGTATCTGCGTTGAAGACATCATCTTCCTCCTCCTCTTCCTTGGGAATGTATTTAGCATCTACCTCCCTCTTCTTCTTCCTAGCTCTTCTAGCTTCTTCGATCTTCAGTTCACTCGGATCAACCTCATCCGCATCCGAAACAAACTCCTCATCATCCTCTTCGACCTTGATATTCTCTTGAATGTACTCCGGATCCTGCTCCGCCGGGACCGGTGCGCTTCTCCTCGTAGAGCCCCCTGAAGATACAGATCGCGCACGAATAGTCATCAGTGTGTTATTTACCGGAGAATGAAACAAGGAGGGGAAACTGTCGCTGATGCTATTGCGTCGTTTCGTCGCTCCTTGTACGACGGTGGACACACTTGAGACAAAGCGATCACGATGCAAAGGCGGAGTTGGTAAGAGCGGCGATATATATGGCGAATAGAATGAGAAGCCTGAATCAGTGGATAAGAGACTATTGAAATCGGACGAATCAAGCTCTGTAAGGTTCGGGTTGGTGTCGGTGTCGGGGGTTAATGGTGTTGGTTCGGAGGCATTTTGAGGCGGAAGTGAGGAGAGTAGTTCGAAGAGAAGTTGAGAAGAAGACATGATGTCTTTGTCTTGTAGCATCAATGATTCTGTAAGTAGGGGCTCCTTGGATCATGCTTTGTTGAGCTGTGGATAAAGTGTTGGACGTTGGACAAAGAGGGACAGAACAAACAGAGGAGGGGATCTGTTTGGGAGGCCGAGACAACATGCTGGTTGGGGGCAACAATGGAGTAAGCTCCAAACCTTGGAGAAGTAACACTGCAGTCACTGGGTGAAACAAAGAATCAATCTAGTGCCTTCCCTCCGCATCTTGATTGTGGTGATTAAGAGGACAAAGAAATCTGAAGAATCGGCTCTAGAGAGCATCTACATTATATGTTATTCCAGATGCATTCTTTCGCTCGTCAGTTCCGCGTCTTCCATTCAGTCATACAGCATTAAACAGTGAGTCGAGAGAAACGCTGAAGCAGAATTACATTCCAGGAACGGGGACTCGCCCGCAAAAGAACAGGAATTAAAAACAGCCTAAGATGCTGAAGACATATAAAGAAAAAATACTCCCCAATCAACCCCTCATTCCACATTCACAAATGCCATCATAGCGCTTACACCAGCTCTCAAAACTCTTATGGGTATGTGGGAATCCTTTCAGCGCAAATATGCCGAGCAGCCGGCATCAAGAATTCCGAGAATCAGATCGTGCCAATGTTGACATGAGGTAACGAGCAAACAACAGAAGTCCGGACAACATTGAAGACGGCGCAATTACGCAAAGTCCGCGGTGTACGAGAAGCCACGGAACTCTTCCTGCATTGCCTGGGAAAGGACTGGATACGATGTTAGCGGGGAGACTAGCAGACACAAAACCTATTAGAGTCTTACCGGATTGTACGGGTGTCAGGACAGGAGTGACGCTGGTGAACTCCTGGTCGAAGTTGCTAGTATCCGTAGGGCTGCTGATTTGAGGCAAGAAAGGCGGGGGCACCCGCTTGTGGTAGATGTCATCCCAGTTAATGTTCCTAAAGAAGGCATGGGACATGACTTCTTGGGCGTCGGTAGGTCCGGAGCCAAGACGTAGTTCGGGCTCACGGGTGAGGAGCTTCTGGAGAATCGAGACCGAATCGCGAGGCATGTGGATGGGGTATAGCGGCTCGTCGGCAAGAATAGCATCGTAGATTTCGTCCTCATCTTCACCACGGAATGGAGACTGCTGAAGAAGCATCTGGTAGATAAGGACACCGAATGCCCACCAATCAACAGCACGGCCATATCTCTTATCCAGGAGAATCTTTTGCAAGCATTAGTACCGACTAGACACGGATCACAAGCATTGCACTCACCTCGGGCGCCATGAATTCCGGAGTACCACAGAACGTGCTTGTGGTTGCACCATACCACATGTTCTCCTTGCAAAGACCGTAATCAGCAACCTTGATGTGACCGTCCAGGGTCAACATGATATTATCGAGCTTCAAATCGCGGTAAATGACACCGTTCTCGTGGAAATACTTCAGTGCCAGCAGGACCTCCGCAGCGTAGAACCTAGAACAATCAGCAACTTTCACTTCCGGCCACCGTGCCCGTGTATAACTTACTGTGCTCGCTTGAGACCAAACTGGCCGCGCTGAATGTGCAACATCAGATCACCACCGCTAATGTATTCCATGACGAAGTAAACACGAGTCTCCGTCTGGAAACAGGCGTGCAGGTTCAGCAAGAAGGGGTGACGCTCCTTGTTCGCGATCATGAAGACTCGCTTCTCGGACTTCGTGCTTTCCACTTCGTCATTCTCGATGATGAACTCCTTCTTCAACACCTTGATGGCGTACAGCCTTTTGGTGCTCTTCGTCTCTGCCAGCATGACCTTTCCGAAGTTACCCTTACCCAGGACCGCCAGGAAATTGAAGTGGTCCAATCCAATCCGGACCTTGGGCTGCTGAGGAGCCTCAGGAGGCTGCTGTGGAACCATCTGCATAGCCGGCTGCTGTGCAGGCATGCCATACGCGGCAGGAGCTGCATGCTGCATCGCTTGAGGCGGCATGCCTTGTGGGGCATTGGCGTACGGCTCGTACGCCTTGGGGTCATATGTAGGCAGCTGCGGCTGCATCGGGCGACTCTGCTCCACTGTACATTTCGAGTCAGTATCTAAGCCATGTTCGAGAACTGAAGACGTAAACGAACCTGGCATTTGCTGGGGAGAGGGCATTCCCGTCGCGACAGTAGCAGCAGCCACAGCCGCACTCGACGACGTTCTCGGGGGCATCTGCTGCCTTGCAGCGGCTGTCGGGGACTGAGGAGGCATGTACGAGTTGGTCGCTGCGCTCACAGCCTCAGCGGAAGGCTGCCGCTGAGGTGCTCCGTATGGGCTCTCGACAGGCTTCTGCGGGTAGGCCATAGCCGCGCTGTCCTGAGGGCCCTGGGGCGTGCCGCTGGGCCGCAGGGTGCGGCCACTAAGACCGGAACTCACAGAGGCGGTCTTGTTATGGTTCTTGGTGCGGATCAAGGTCTCCAGGATTTGGTTGGCTGCCTCCATAGACATACCACAGAAATCAGGCACAAGATGTGTACAATGCGAGTGACAAGTAAGACCACACTCTGCGCAAAGTTAGCATATTACGTCATTGGAAATCCCTGGGATATTATTTTGGAAGACCGCATACCTGTACACCGCTTGGCGTTCTTCCGCCCAAAGGGAAGCAGATAACCACAGTGACAGCACCAGTTGGCGGAGATGTTGGAGAAACCCTCGAAGCGATGGGGAATGCGGTGGTTGATCTTTTCTTCGTCGGGATCGGTCTCGTAGTTGGCTTTGCTGATACACTTGGTGACAACCTTCGGGTAGCACTTCTTGTGGCAAGTGTATTTGCAGTCGGCGCACTGCATACCGGCAGCGTACTTGAGGAAGTCGCCGCAGAGGGCGCAACGCATGATGTTGTAGAACTGCTGTGTGACGAACTTGTGGCCCTGTTTCTCGTGAACCTCCTCCTTCTTCTGACGAACTGCACCCTGACGGTTGAGACCGATATCGAATGGCCGGCGGTCCTTCAATTGCTTGGCTACAAAATGGGTCAGTACAATCGGGGTGCATCTTTTGAACAAACATACCGAAACTCATTGACAGGTAGATACGACCAACTGGCTCCAGCGCGAACCATGAATCGATCATGACCTGGTTCCCGCCAGGCGCTCCGGCGCTTCCATCTCCGTAGCCTTGACTCGGCGCCGCACCAGGGCCTCCGGGCCCTGATGGGTGAGCAGAGCCTGGGCCCCCAGCGGTGTCCGGTCGTCCCGGCGCACCTCCATGCTCCATCTTATCCGCAGACACCCAACCCGATGCATTGAACTCCGACTCGATCTTCTTACGACGCATCTCTTCAGCGATGTCGGAAATGCGCACCCAAAGCATACCAATCGGCGTAGGTCGGTCACCCGACTTATCGTAGACTGTGAGCTCAATCTCGTTCGCCTTGTCGATGTCGATGTTGAACGTTTCGTCCTGCCACCTGTCGATGCGTGTCGCTTTTGTCCGAGCCTTGATGGTATCCTCCACTTTCAGCACAATGAACGTCTCGGGACCTCTGGAGAACCTCGAGCTGGCGGCATGGTCGACGTCCTTCACGGCGTGGATGCGGAGGGTTAGCAGACCAGTCAGTGGCTTGCGCAAATTGGGAGTGCTTAAACTCTCATCTATGGGAGTGATATTAGCACGTTAGAAAATGTGGCACGACGGAAAATATAAGGGGAAACCTCAATGGCAGGATTACATACCATCGGGAGTATCCGTCGATTCAATGTCGACATGGAGATCTTCATATCGCTTAAGGGCCTGCTTCAGCAACTGAATCTTCTGGTTACTCTCAATCCGCCGGCCTTCGGCGTCCGCACGGCTCTTCCGATCACCCTCATCCTGATATAAGCGAACCATCTTCTCAATACCCGCCTTGTACTGCTTCTCCACACTCAATTTGAATTCGAGCTGCGACAGCATGAGCTGGATCTTGGGTCCGAGATATTGAGTGTCATATTTGATCAGGTCTAGCCAACGACGACGTCAGTCCGAGAAGAGCTAATGCAACAGACAGCGACCTGAGCTCCAGCAGCTGCAGAACAGTACATACCAAGCTTTGTGTAATTGGGCCGGGCCTTGGGCACGGGAGCGAAGGGTCGCGGGTCTGCATATGGGGCCCCTGACGGCATAGAACCAGCACCACCGTGCGGGTAGGCTCCGGAAGCATCACCGTATTCCTCGTTACCCCCATAACCCGGAGCATAATCCTTCTGAGGAGGGACGGGACCAGCCTCAGGATTAGGCGGGAGACGCTTATCGGTGGGGGAACCACCACCCTCGTGCTCCATACGACGGAGCTGCAGCTCCCGCATCTTCTCCTCCAAGTAGGCGATATTCTTCCGGCCATCACGGATATTCGCATCGACTCGCTGTTGCACTAGAGGATTATCGGTCGACTGTCGCATATTCGAGGCGGCGGTGATGAGGGCCTTTTCCCGCTCGATCTTGCGGTAGACCGAGGCGATGAGATCGTCCCCGTCCATGGTGTGAGGTGTGGTCCGCGGACAATGGGAGAATCGAGGGGAATGGAACGGGATCGACGCAATGCGACCGGGGGGTTGCGGGTTGGGAGAAGGTGGGGTGTGGCCCTTTATGAATACGGGGGGAGAAGAAGAAGGAAAGGACGGGAGGGAGGAAGAAGAAAGAAAGCAGAGGAAGTAACTAGATAAGTTACAAGGGGGAGAAGGGTGGGGAGAGAGAGAAAGAGAGAGAGTAAGGGAAGGGGGAGGGGAGGGGAGGGAGGGGGGGAAGAGGGATGAAGATGGGAAATGGCCGACGATCGGGGGAAGGAAGTTTGTTGTGGTGGTGAGGTTACGGAGAAGAAGGCAGAAAGAAGAAAAGCAACGGCAACAACAGCAGCAGCAACAACAACAATAATAGTAGACGTCGCGGGGCTCTTGTTGACAGTTGCAGGGAGGGGGGGGGGGGGGGGGAAGTCCGATCGATCGCG